>NC_141877.1:227877733-228028685 GCF_056163025.1 Triticum urartu
TGGGATTTATATCTGCTTATCATTATGAAGAACTTGAAAGATCCAAGAACCAAGATTTATCCCTCAACTACGAGGGGAGGTAAGGAACTGCCATCTAGCTCTGCACTTGATTCACCTTCTGTTTTGAGTAAGCTTGCGACACCTAAACCTGCTTCTGCTATTAATTCTGATATGTCGCATGTTATTGATGATGCCACTTCTGCTATGCATGATGCTCGTGATGAAACTACTTCTATGATTGATACTACTGTGCCACTTGGTGAATTTCTTGATGAACAACTTGCTAGAGCTAGAGAGAATGAAATTATTGAAACTCATAATATTGATGAAAGTGATGATGAAGATTCTCCCCCTAGATATGAATTACCTGTTGTGCCTGAGGGCTATGTTATGGATGAAGAAATTGCTAGAGATTTTCTTGCTTGCAATGATAGGAGTGATCTTAAGAAATTATTAGCTAAGCTGAAACAAAAAACTCTAAATGCTAGAATGAAATATGATCCTGCTTATGCTACTTCACCTATCTTTGTTACTAATAAGGATTATGATTTCTCTATTGATCCTGAGATAATTACTTTAGTAGAATCTGATCCTTTCTATGGCTATGAATCTGAAACTGTTGTGGCACATCTTACTAAATTAAATGATATAGCCACCCTGTTCACTAATGATGAGAAAACTCGCTACTATTATATCCTTAAATTATTTCCATTCTCATTAAAGGGTGATGCTAAGACATGGTTTAATTCTCTTGATCCTGGTTGTGTGTGTAGTCCCCAGGATATGATTTATTACTTCTCTGCTAAATATTTCCCCGCTCATAAGAAACAAGTTGCTTTAAGGGAAATATATAATTTTGTGCAAATTGAAGAGGAGAGTCTCCCACAAGCTTGGGGGAGGCTTCTCCAATTACTTAATGCTTTGCCTGATCATCCTCTTAAGAAAAATGAAATACTTGATATCTTTTATAATGGACTAACCGATGCTTCCAGAGACCACCTGGATAGTTGTGCTCGTTGTGTTTTCAGGGAAAGAACACCAGATGAAGCTGAAATTTTATTGAATAATATGTTGACTAATGAAAATAATTGGACACTTCCTGATCCAATTCCTGAACCAACTCCTAAGCCAACTCCGAAGAAAAGGGGTATTCTATTTCTCAGTCCTGAAGATATGCAAGAGGCAAATAAATTTATGAAAGAAAAAGGTATTAAAGCTGAAGATGTTAAGAATTTACCTCCTATTGAAGAAATACATGGTCTTAATTTACCGCCTGTTGAAGAAATACATGGTCTTGATAACCCGACACAGGTAGTAAAGGTATATTCTCTCTATAGATATGATAAAGCTGAAATCCCATTTACTAAGTTTCTAGCCCATGCTTGGATGAGTTTGATGACTTTATGGTTAAGCAAGAAGATTTTAATGCTTATGTTGGTAGAGAATTAAAACGTAATGCTGGTATGCTTGAATACTTGGATGATTATATGGCTAATGTTAAAGGTGAACTAAAACTTATTAGTAAACATGCTTCTATGGTTACCACTCAAGTAGAACAAGTACTTAAAGCTCAGAATGATTTGCTCAATGAATTAAATAGTAAAAAGAATGATAATGATGTTAGAGTTATGACTAGAGGTGGTAAAATGACTCAGGAACCTTTGTATCCTGAGGGCCATCCTAAGAGAATTGAGCAAGATTATCAGAGAACTAATATAGATGCACCTAGTCCTTCTAAAAGGAAGAAAAAGAAAAATGATAGGACTTTGCATGCTTCTAGTGAACCTGATATTGACACACCTGAGAATCCTAATGATATCTCTATTTTTGATGCTGAAACACAATCTGGTAATGAGCATGAACCTAGTGATAATGTTAATAATGATGTTCATGTTGATGCTCAACCTAGTAATGACAATGAAGTAGAGATTGAACCTGCTGTTGATCTTGATAACCCACAATTAAAGAATTAACATTATGATAAGAGAGACTTTATTGCTAGGAAGCACGGTAAGGAAAGAGAACCATGGGTTCAAAAACCCATGCCTTTTCCTCCTAAACCATCCAAGAAAAAGGATGATGAGGATTTTGAGCGCTTTGCCGAAATGATAAGACCTATCTTTTTGCATATGCGTTTAACTGATATGCTCAAAATGAACCATTATGCTAAGTACATGAAAGATATTGTCACAAATAAAAGAAAGATACTGAAAGCGAAATTTCCACCATGCTTGCTAATTATACTTTTAAGGGTGGAATACCTAAGAAACTAGGAGATCCGGGAGTACCAACTATACCATGCTCCATTAAAAGAAACTATGTTAAAACTGCTTTATGTGATCTTGGAGCCGGTGTTAGTGTTATGCCTCTCTCTTTATATCATAGACTTGATTTGAATAAGTTGACACCTACTGAAATATCTTTGCAAATGGCTGACAAATCAACTGCTATACCTGTCGGTATTTGTGTGGATGTTCCTGTTGTGGTTGCAAACGTTACTATTTTAACGGACTTTGTTATTCTTGATATTCCCGAGGACGATAGTATGTCTATTATTCTTGGAAGAACCTTTTTGAATACTGCAGGGGCTGTTATTGATTGCACCAAAGGCAATGTCACTTTTCATGTTAATGGCAATGAGCATACGGTACACTTTCCGAGGAAACAACCTCAAGTCCACAGTATCAATTCTATTGAAAAAATTCCAACTATTACTATTGGAGGTTTTGAATTTCCTCTTCCTACTGTCAAGAAGAAATATGATATTCTTATTGTTGGGGATGTGCATATCCCCATTGAGGTAACCTAGTGTTATTCGAAAATTCTCCGGTTCCACGTTATTCGGAATGAGTTTGTTAACAAGACATGATCAACCTTGTTAGTGGATTCCTTTTGATGTGCATGAGATGGATGAATTTAGAAAACACAACTCTCTATACCCTCTTTTTACTTTCTGTTATTTATATTAAATAAAGCAAAAATAGTATATTATGTCTGTTTTCTGAATTATCCATGCAATAAAAAATATCCCAAAATAAAAGTTCTCCAAATGCCCTGAAATTTAAATATGATTTTTTCTACAATATTTGAGAATATCTGGCACTGAGAACACAGCAGGGGGAGCAAGCACCTGGCCACGAGGGTGGAGGGCGCGCCCCCCTGCCTCGTGGGCCCATGGTGGCTCCCCTCCACTTATTCCAGCTACCACACACTCCTTCTTCCTCCCGCAAAAATCACTAACCAGCTCAAACCCGAGTCTAAGTTCATTTTTCTACCATTTTTGATCTCCTTGCTCAAATCTCCATTCAAAAAACTGCTTTGGGGGATTGTTCCTTGGTATGTGACTCCTCCAATGGTCCAATTAGTTTTTGTTCTAGTGCTTTATTCATTGCATATTTTTGCTGCCAAGGTAACCCTGTTCTTGAGCTTGCATGTCAAATTTATGTGGTCAAAAGTAGTTTTGATGCATGATATTGCCTCTAGGCACTTGTAGGAGTAGTTGCTATCAATATTGTTGAGTTTGGTTCACTTTTATTTTGAAGTTACTAAAATTTCAGAAATTTTTCAAAGGAAGAAACATGTTTAGGAAAATGTACCAAGGTGGTCCTTCAAGGAAGCAAGGACCCAGGCTCGCAATACGCGATGCCGACGATGAACCACCGAGGGAAGCTCAAGTGCGGGCTTGTGAATGGCCTTCAGAGGACTTTATGGATCGAGCAGGAATCAAGGAAGAATTTAACGCGTATGTGCGTAATGCTGATCTTGAGAGCTTCGAGGCAGATAGGTGCCACCAATACCACTATCTCACTGATTCCTTTGTGAGGAGGTTTGAATTTTCATCATCACGCAATTCTCAAACTGTCCTATTTGATCTTTATGAAAATTCTTATACTATGGACTTAGAGGATTTTAATACTGCTTGCAAACTTCCACAATGGGGCAGCACTAGTGAGCCTCGCAAATCTGAGTTTAGAGATTTCCTTGCTAGTATAACTATGGTGGAATCTAGAGATATAACACAAGCTACCATAGGGAGCATTCATTTTCCTGATATACATCATTTTGCTCCCTTCATATGTAGATGCATTAATGGTAAGGATGAAGCATGTCACGTGTGTGTGTGCCTGATCTTAGCGTTCTCAGAAGCGCTGTTTTAGGAGATAAACAATACAACTTGGGGGATATCGTTGCACATAGGTTGCATAATAATAGATTTAATGGAGATTTCTTTGGTGGAATTTATGCAACCCGTCTAGCTAATTTTCTTGATATACCCATACGTGGGTATGATATTGAGTTGCCTCCTGTTTATTTAGATTATGAGGCCATGGTTCGTCATTAGTTTGTTGAGAGGAACGATCAGTTCCTCCAGTACCGACTAATCTTTGATAGACGACGCACCTATCATGCCGCTCTCCCTGCTTCTGCTTCCTTTGACTCTCAGGCAAAAGGGAGATATATTATAACTAGGGAGGAGGCGGACGAGTATAATAGGAGGGCAGAGACAGCCCGTCTCCAAGCGGCAGCTCATGAGGCAATAGCTACTGCATGTCAGTACGACCCCAACTATTACTTTGGATATCCGCCAGGCCAGCCGTGGCCATAGACCAACTTAGGCCAAAAGCCTAAGCTTGGGGGAGTATGTATTTCTCACCGACATTACATTCATGTTCACACACTCATTGCTAGTTGTCGGTGCTCATACTTTTTCATTGTATCATCCATGCTAGTTTATTTTCCTTTTTATGCTTTCTTCTTGTGTGTTTAATAAACCTTAAGAAAAAACAAAAAAAATAGTTGTAGCTTTTAATTAGTTTAATTTCCATGCTTGTAGTAGTAATTAAAAAGAAAACCCAAAAAGATTTCTCGTTATTCTTTTGCTTGTTGGGAGCTTTCCCGTGTAAATAGTTTTGTTTCTTTTCTTGTTCTTTGGGGTCGAGAGGAGAAGACCATAATTAAAATGTTAAAGTGGCTCTCATATGCATCATTGTTGATCTGACAAAGAGCCCATATTACCTTGTCTTCTCTCTTGAATTGAATGCTTGCAGATTCCAGCTTAGTCCAATGCACGTGCACTATTATTATTATCCACACTATTTGGTCGTGCGAGTGAAAGGCAATAATGATGATTATATGATGAACTCATTGAGATGAGAAAAGCTGGTATGAACTCGACCTCTCTTGTTTTTGTGAATATGATTAGTTCATCGTTCCTGATTCAGCTTATTATGAATAAACATGTTTGCAATGACAATTAGAGATTATAGTTGCTTATGCCATGCTTAATTTGCTAGGAGCTTATAATGGTTTACCTTGCGTGCCAACATGCTATTAAAATGGTTGTAATGTGGTATGATAGGGTGGTATCCTCTTTTGAACGATTGGAGTGGCTTGACTTGGCACATGTTCGCGCATGTAGTTGAAACAAAATCAGCATAGCCTCTAAAATATTTATGTTCGTGGTGCATTATATCCTACTTATGCTTGCATTCGGTGTTGATTAATTTTAATGCATATTCATGACTGTTGTCGCTCTCTAGCTGGTCGCTTCCCAGTCTTTTGCTAGCCTTCACCTGTACTAAGCGGGAATACTGCTTGTGCATCCAATTCCATAAACCCCAAAGTTGTTCCATATGAGTCCACCATACCTACCTATATACAGTATCTACATGTCGTTCCAAGTAAATTTGTATGTGCCAAACTCTAAACCTTCAAATAAACATTCTGTTTTGTATGCTCGAATAGCTCATGTATCAACTAGGCATGTCTGTATCTTCCATGTTAGGCGGGTTATTCTCAAGAGGAGTGGACTTCGCTCCTCACTCACGAGAAAAAGGCTGGTCACCGGGATGCCCAGTCCCATGCTTTATGAAAATCAAATCAAAATAACTACAAACAAAACTCCCCCGGGACTCTTGTTAGTTGGAGGCACTCGTTGTTTCGAGAAAGCCATGGATTGATGCTTGTTGGTGGAGGGGGAGTATAAACTTTACCATCCTGTTTGGGAACCGCCTATAATGTGTGTAGCATGGAAGATATCGCCATCTCTTGGTTGTTATGTTGACAATGAAAGTGTGACGCCCCCGATTTGACCGTACACTAATCATGCACGCAAATGTGTACGATCAAGATCAAGGACTCACGGGTAGATATCACAACACAACTCTACAAATAAAATAAGTCATACAAGCATCATATTACAAGCCAGGGGCCTCGAGGGCTCGAATACAAGAGCTCGATCATAGACGAGTCAGCGAAAGCAACAATATCTGAGTACAGACATAAGTTAAACAAGTTTGCCTTAAGAAGACTAGCACAAACTGGGATACAGATCGAAAGAGGTGCAGGCCTCCTGCCTGGGATCCTCCTAACTACTCCTGGTCGTCGTCAGCGGGCATCACGTAGTAGTAGGCACCTCCGGTGTAGTAGGAGTCGTCGTCGACGGTGGTGTCTGGATCCTGGGCTCCAACATCTGGTTGCGACAACCAGGAAGAAGGAAAAGGGGGAAAGGAGGGAGAAAGCAACCGTGAGTACTCATCCAAAGTACTCGCAAGCAAGGAGCTACACTACATATGTATGCATTGGTATCAATTGGAATAAGGCTATCATAGGTGGACTGAACTGCAGAATGCCGGAATAAGAGGGGGATAGCTAGTCCTTTCGATGACTACGCTTCTGGCAGCCTCCGTCTTGCAGCATGTAGAAGAGAGTAGACTGAAGTCCTCCAAGTAGCATCGCATAGCATAATCCTAACCGATGATCCTCTCCTCGTCGCCCTGTGAGAGAGCGATCACCGGTTGTATCTGGCACTTGGAAGGGTGTGTTTTATTTAGTATCCGGTTCTAGTTGTCATAAGGTCAAGGTACAACTCCAAGTCGTCCTATTACCGAAGATCACGGCTATTCGAATAGATTAACTTCCCTGCAGGGGTGCACCACATAACCCAACACGCTCGATCCCATTTGGCCGGACACACTTTCCTGGGTCATGCCCGGCCTCGGAAGATCAACACGTCGCAGCCCTACCTAGGCACAACAGAGAGGTCAGCACGCCGGTCTAAACCTAAGCGCACAGGGGTCTGGGCCCATCGCCCTTAGCACACCTGCACGTTGCGTACGCGGCCGAAAGCAGACCTAGCCTAGTGGCATTCCAGTCCAATCCGGCGCGCGCCACTCAGTCGCTGACATCACGAAGGCTTCGGCTGATACCACGACATCGGGATACCCATAACTACTCCCGCGTAGATGGTTAGTGCGTATAGACCAAATGGCCAGACTCAGATCAAATACCCAGATCTCGTTAAGCGTGTTAAGTATCCGCGAACGTCGACCAGGGCCAGGCCCACCTCTCTCCTAGGTGGTCGGAACCTGCCCTGTCGCTCCGCCTCAAAGATCCACTCGCGGGTGCTCCTCAAGCCGACCCGTCTTTAGTCACCACATGTATCATGTATAAAGTATATCGTATATACCCGTGATCAACTCCCGAGTGATCACGACCCGATAGTATAGCATGGCAGATGGACAAGGATGTAGGGCCACTGATGATAAACTAGCATCCTATACTAAGCATTAGGATTGCAGGTAAAGGTAACAACAGTAGTAGCAAGGACAGGCTATGCATCAGTATAGGATTAACGGGAAGCGGTAACATGCTACACTACTCTAATGCAAGCAGTATAGAGAAGAGTAGGCGATATCTGGTGATCAAAGGGGGGCTTGCCTGGTTGCTCTGGCAAGAGAGAGGGATCGTCAACTCCGTAGTCGTACTGGGTAGCAGCGGCGTCGGTCTCGATGTCTAGCGAGAGAAGAGGGGGGAGAAACAATAAATATTTAAGAAAACAGATGTATAGCGATGCATGACATGACAAGTAGCGGTGCTAGGGGTGCCCTATCGCGGTATGAGGTGATACCGGTGAAGGGGGGAAACATCCGGGAAAGTATCCCCGGTGTTTCGCGTTTTCGCACAGATGAAACAGAGGGGGAAAGTTGCGTGTTCGCTATGCTAGGGATGCGTGGCGGATAAACGGGCTGCGTATTCAAATTCGTCTCATCGTTCTGAGCAACTTTCATGTACAAAGTTTTTCCATCTGAGCTGCGGTTTATTTTCTATTAATTTTAAAAGATTTATATCATTTTCAGGATTTATTTAATTATTTTAATACAACATTATCCAGAACAGTGCTTGCTGACGTCAGCATGACGTCAGCAGTCAACAGAGGTGTTGACTGGTCAACTAACATGTGGGACCCACTGGTCATTGACTGATTAGGCTAATCGGGGGTTAATTAAGTTAACTAGTAATTAGATTAATCTAATCAGGATTAATTAATTTAATTAGTTAATTAATTATCATTTTAATCAATTTTAATTATTATTTATTAATTCCTTTTTTAAATTAATTTAATTAGTATTATTATTAATATTATTATTTTGTTTTCGTTCACAGGGGGTGGGCCCCGTTTGTCTGTGGCACAGAGGCCATACAGGGCGCGGGCGACGGTTAACGGGCGCGCCCCGTTCGGGCGCATGCCCAGGGGCATGCGGGCGTGGGCGGTGGACCTGGCAGGTCGCCAGGCCGGCGTGGGCGAGGCCAGCACGGGCCGGCCGGTGAGCGAGCGGCGGCGAGCACGGCCCCGTGTGGGCGGGCGCGCATGAGCGCGCGGCAGGGCTGCAGCAGGGGGGGCACGAGGCGCGGTGCAGGCGGCGCAAGGCGCGGCGCCAAGGGCGGGCGAGCGGCGCGGAACAGCGTGCAGCGAGCGGCGGATTAGAGGCCGTGGGCGAGAGGCGGGGCTCACGGCGACGGGCGCGGCAGACGCGAGCCCGTCCGGAGCTCGGGCGTGGGGCGTACGGGGAAAGGAGGGCGCGCGGCGCGAGCGCCCGCGGGGTGCGTCCAAGGAGGCGGGGCCAAGCACCGGCGAGAGGGACGGGGTGCAGGAGGACCGGGGTCCTCACCGGGGTGCGTAGGGAACGGGCAGCGTGCTCGATGGAGGTCGGGGAGGACCGTGGTGGAGGGGGACGGGGACGGCGTCGACGGGGAGGAGACGAGGCCGAGGCGGCGGCGTGCGTCGACGGCGTTGGCGACGAGGAGACGAGGACGACGGGGCAGCACCGTGGCGCTGGGGAGGCGGTTAGGCGACGCAGAGGAGGGGCGAGGAGTACAGGGCGGTGACGGGAGTTTGCCGGTGCCGGGGCCGAGCTGCGGGGATCGATCCTGATCCAGATCGGATCGGGAGAGGGGAAGTGGGAGCGAGTGGGGGCGAGTGGGGCGTTAGGGTTTCGGTCGGGGTGGGGTGGGGTAGCCTATAGGCCACGGGGTGAAGGGGCCACGTGGGCCGGCCTGGTGGGCGGCCTGGTCGGCCAGCTGGGCCGTTTGGCCCGGGAGGGGGGGCTCTTTCTTTCTATTAGTTTTCTGTATTTTGTTTTTTTTTCTTTTCTTTTTATTTATCTTATATCTTTTCTGTTTTATCTTGTTCCTCATTTTATTTTAGTTAGTTTAAAATACAAGAATGATCCCTAACTTAGTACTACCACTAAACCCACTGCAATAAAAAGTCTAACACCTAAATAGAATAGTTTAACATTTTATTAATTATAAAATGCATTTCAATAATTGTTTTGACTACTGTTTTATTCATTTTAGAGTATTTAAAGATTTTATATAAGTGTGGTTTCTCCATCATAATTACTCATGATTTATTTGAATCCACCCGAGCATTTGGTTTTAATATTTGAAAACTTTTATTGTTTGCCTTTATTTTAAATTTGAATTTGACGCGGTTTCGAATTATCCCGAGATTAGTAACAGTAATCATAGATGTCATGGCATCATTAGGAGAGTTTTACTGTAGCCAAATTATCCGGGCGTTACAGAAAGTATACCGCTCAAAATATTATTCATATCTATTTCAGAACCGAGCTCTGGCACCTCTACAAATCTCTGCTTCCCTCTGCGAAGGGCCTATCTATTTACTTTTATGTTGAGTCATCATCCTCTTATTAAAAAGCACCAGTTGGAGAGCACCACTTTCATTTGCATCCATTACTGTTAGTTTACATTGAGTATGACTTAACTGGATCTCTTTTACCATGAATTTCAATGTCTAGTCAGTCCTTGATTTTTAAAGGTGCTCTGCATTTATGTTTTGCGGTCTCAGAAAGGGCTAGCGAGATACCATCCTGTTACATCATATCATGACTGTTTTGAGAAAGTGTTGTCATCCGAGATTTATTATTATTGCTCGCTAGTTGATTATGCCATTGATATGAGTAAACATGAGACCTAAATGTTATTGTGAATATGGTTAGTTCATAATCTTTGCTGAAAACTTGAATGTTGGCTTTACATATTTACAACAACAAGAGCAAATAGAGTTTGTAAAAGTTTTTATTTATCACTTTCAGTTTATCAACTAAATTGCTTGAGGACAAGCAAAGGTTTAAGCTTGGGGGAGTTGATATGTCTCCGTCGTATCTACTTTTCCAAACACTTTTCCCCTTGTTTTGGACTCTAACTTGCATGATTTGAATGGAACTAACCCGAAATGACTCTGTTTTCAGCAGAATTGCCATGGTGTTATTTTTGTGCAGAAATAAAAGTTCTCGGAATGACCTGAAAATCAACGGAGAATTATTTTGGAATATATAAAAAATACTGGAAGGAAGATCCACGTCAGGGGGGGCCTCCACCTGTCCACGAGGGTGGGGGCACGCCCTACCCCCCTGGGCGCGCCCCCTGCCTCGTGAGCCCCCTGACGCTCCACCGACCTCAACCTGGACTCCATGTATTCGCTTTCGGGGAGAAAAAAACCAGAGAGAAGGATTCATCGCGTTTTACGATACGAAGCCACTGCCAAGCCCTAAACTCTCTCGGGAGGGCTGATCTGGAGTCCGTTTGGGGCTCCGGAAAGGGGAATCCGTCGCCATCATCATCATAGACCTTCCTCCATCACCAATTTCATGATGATCACCACCGTGCGTGAGTAATTCCATCGTAGGCTTGCTGGACGGTGATGGGTTGGATGAGATTTATCATGTAATCGAGTTAGTTTTGTTAGGGTTTGATCCCTAGTATCCACTATGTTCTGAGATTGATGTTGCTATGACTTTGCTATGCTTAATGCTTGTCACTAGGGCCTGACTGCCATGATTTCAGATCTGAACCTATTATGTTTTCATCAATATATGAGAGTTCTTGATCCTATCTTGCAAGTCTATAGTCACCTATTATGTGTTATGATCCGTTAACCTCAAAGTGACAATAATCGGGATACTTACTGGTGATGACCGTAGTTTGAGGAGTTCATGTATTCACTATGTGTTAATGCTTTGGTCTGGTACTCTATTAAAAGGAGGCCTTAATATCCCTTAGTTTCCAATAGGACCCCGCTGCCACGAGAAGGTAGGACAAAGGATGTCATGCAAGTTCTTTTCCATAAGCACGTATGACTATATTCGGAATACATGCCGACATTACATTGATGAATTGGAGCTAGTTCTGTGTCACCCTATGTTATGACTGTTACATGATGAACCGCATCTGGCATAATTCTCCATCACCGATCCATTGCCTACGAGCTTTCCATATATTGTTCTTCGCTTATTTACTTTTCTGTTGCTATTGTTATCATCACTATAAAACACCAAAAATATTACTTTTGCTACCATTACCTTTTGCTACCGTTACCATTACTATCATATTACTTTGCTACTAAATACTTTGTTGCAGATATTAAGTTTCCAGGTGTGGTTGAATTGACAACTCAGCTGCTAATACTTGAGAATATTCTTTGGCTCCTCTTGTGTCGAATCAATAAATTTGGGTTGAATACTCTACCCTCAAAAACTGTTGCGATCCCCTATACTTGTGGGTTATCACCCCTCCCCACGTATATATAGGTGGGAGGGGGAGGGGAGCAGCAAGGGTGCGCCCCAAGTAGGAGGAATCCTACTTGGGGGCCTCCTCTAATTCGGCATCCCCCCTCCTTTTTTGCCAGAGAGAAAAGGGAAGGGGGAAGGGAGAAAGGAAGGGGGCCAAACCCCCCTTGATCCTTCTCCAATTCAGCCACATGCCTAAGGGGGGGGCGCCACCCCTTGTGGGCTAGTGTGCTCCCCTCTTATGGCCCAAATGATCCATATCTTCCCCCGGGGGGTTCCGATAACCCCTCGGTACTCTGATAAATACTCGATACTATCCGAAACACTTCCGGTGTCCGAATACTACCATCCTATATATCAATATTTACATCTCGACCATTTCAAGACTCCTCGTCATGTCTGTGATCTCATCCGAGACTCCTAACAACATTCGGTCACCAAATCACATAACTCATATAATACTAAATCGTCATCGAACGTTAAGAGTGGGGACCCTACGGGTTCGAGAACAATGTAGACATGACTGAGACACTTCTCCGGTCAATAACCAATAGCGGAACCTGGATGCTCATATTGGCTCCTACATATTCTACGAAGATCTTTATCAGTCGAACCGTTACGACAACTTACGTTATTCCCTTTATCGTCGGTATGTTACTTGCCTGAGATTCGATCGTCGGTATCTTTATACCTAGTTCAATCTCATTACCGGCAAGTCTCTTTACTGGTTCCATAATGCATCATCCTGTAACTAAATCATTAGTCATTTTGCTTGCAAGGCTTCTTATGATGTGCATTATCGAGAGGGCCCGGAGATACCTCTCCGATACTCAAAGTGATGAATCCTAATCTTGATCTATGCCAACCCAACAAACACCTTTGGAGATACATGTAGTGCATATTTATAATCACCCAATTACGTTGTGACGTTTGATAGCACACAAGGTATTCCTCTGGTATCCGGGAGTTTCATAATCTCATAGTCGAAGGAATATGTATTTGACATGAAGAAAGCAATAGCAATAAAACTGAACGATCAATATGCAGCTAACGGATGGGTCTTGTCCATCACATCATTCTCCTAATGATGTGATCCTGTTCATCAAATCACAACACATGTCTATGGTAAGGAAACTTAACCATCTTGGATTAACGAGCTAGTCTAGTAGAGGCTTACTAGGGACACGGTGTTTTGTCTATGTATCCACACATGTATCAAGTTTTCGGTTAATACAATTCTAGCATGAATAATAAACATTTATCATGATATAAGGAAATATAAAATAACAACTTTATTATTGCCTCTAGGGCATATTTCCTTCAATTACATCCGATAGATCTCCAAGAACATCGAGGAGAACATGGTATTGAGAATCAAAGAGAGAGAGAGAGAGAGAGAAGAAGCCATCTAGCTACTAGCTATGGACCCGTAGGTCTGAGGTAAACTACTCACGCTTCATCGGAAGGGCAATAGAGTTGATGCAGAGGCCCTCCGTGATCGAATCTCCCTCTGGCAAGACACCGGAAAAGGCCCCTAGATGGGATCTCACATGTACAGAAGGTTGCGGCGGTGGAAAAGTGTTTTCATGTATGCCTCTGGTGGTTTGGGAATATATATGTGAATATATAGGCGAAAGAATTAGGACAGGGGAGTCACGGGGAGCCCACAAGATAGGGGGCGCGCCCTCCACCCTTGTGGTCGCCTCGTGGCTCCTCCGACTTCATCTCCAAGTCTCCTAGGTGGCTTCTGGTCCAAGAAAAATCATCGCGAAGGTTTTATTCCGTTTGGACTCCGTTTTGTATTCCTTTTCTGCGAAATTCAAAAACAAGGAAAAAACAGAAACTGGCACTGGGCTCTAGGTTAATAGGTTAGTCCCACAAATAATATAAAATAGCATTTTAATGCATATGAAACATCCAAAACAGATAATATAATAGCATGGAACAATCAAAAATTATAGATACGTTGGAGACGTATCAAGCATCCCCGAGCTTAATTCCTGCTCGTCCTCGAGTAGGTAAATGATAAAAACAGAATTTTTGATGTGGAATGTTACCTAACATATTTATCCATGTAATTCTCTTTATTGTGGCATGAATGTTCAGATCCATAAGATTCAAAACAAAAGGTTAATATTGACATAAAAAGAATAATACTTCAAGCATACTAACAAGGCAATTATGTCTTCTCAAAATAACATGGCCAAAGAAAGCCTATCCCTACAAAATCATATAGTCTGGCTATGCTCCATCTTCATCGCACAAAATATTCAAATCACGCACAACCCCGATGACAGGTCAAGCAATTGTTTCATACTTTTGACGTTCTCAAACTTTTTCAACTTTCACGCAATACATGAGCCATGGACATAGCACTATAGGTGGAATAGAATATGGTGGTTGTGGAGAAGACAAAAATAAGGAGATAGTCTCACATCAACTAGGCATATCAACGGGCTATGGAGATGCCCATCAATAGATATCAATGTGAGTGAGTAGGGATTGCCATGCAATGGATGCACTAGAGCTATAAGTTTATGAAAGCTCAAAAGAAAACTAAGTGGGTGTGCATCCAACTTGCTTGCTCATGAAGACCTAGGACAATTTGATGAAGCCCATCATTGGAATGTACAAGCCAAGTTCTATAATGAAAATTTCCCACTAGCATAGGAAAGTGACAACATAGGAGACTCTCTATCATGAAGATCATGGTGCTACTTTGAAGCACAAGTGTGGAAAAAAAAGATAGTAACATTGCCCATTCTCTCTTTTTCTCTCTTTTTTTTGTTTGGCTTCTTTGGCCTCTCTTTCTTTCTTTCTTTTTTTTTATTTTCCACGCAGGGGGCAATGCTCTAATGATGAAGATCATCGCACTTTTATTTACTTACAACTCGATACTAGAACAAAATATGACTCTATATGAATGCCTCTGGCGGTGTACCGGGATGTGCAATGACTCAAGAGCGACATGTATGAAAGAATTATGAAAGGTGGCTTTGCCACAAATATGATGTCAAGTACATGATCATGCAAAGCAATATGACAATGATGGAACGTGTCATAATAAAACAGACCGATGGAAAGTTGCATGGCAATATATCTCAGAATGGCTATGGAAATTCCATAATAGGTAGGTATGCTGGTTGTTTTGAGGAAGGTATATGGTGGGTGTATGGTACTGGCGAAAGTTGCGCGGCACTAGAGAGGCTAGCAATGGTGGAAGGGTGAGACTGCGTATAATCCATGGACACAACATTAGTCATAAAGAATTCACATACTTATTGGAAAATTCTATTAGTTATCGAAACAAAGTACTACATGCATGCTCCTAGGGGGATAGCTTGGTATGAAAAGACCATCGCTCGTCCCCGACGGCCATAAGGAAGACAATCAAAAAATACCTCATGCTCCAACTTCGTTACATAACGGTTCACCATACATGCATGCTACGGGAATCACAAACCTTAACACAAATATTTCTCAAATTCACAATTACTCACTAGCATGACTCTAATATCACCATCTCTATATCTCAAAACAATCATAAAGAATCAAACTTCTAATAGTATTCAATGCACTTTATATGAAAGTTTTTATTACATCCCTCTTGGATGCCTATCATATTAGGACTAAATTTATAACCAAAGCAAATTACCATGCTGTTTAAAGACTCTCAAAATAATATAAGTGAATCATGAGAGTTCAACAATTTCTATAAAAATAAAGCTACCGCCGTGCTCTAAAAAGATATAAGTGAAGCACTAGAGCAAAATTGCCTAGCTCAAAAGATATAAGTGAAGCACATAGAGTATTCTAATAAATCACGATTCATGTGTGTCCCTCTCAAAAGGTGTGTACAGCAAGGATGATTGTGGCAAACTAAAAAGCAAATACTCATATCATACAAGACGCTCCAAGCTAAACACATATCATGTGGTGAATAAAAATATAGCCTCAAGTAAAGTTACTGATAGACGAAGATGAAAGAGGGGATGCCTTCTGAGGCATCCCCAAGGTTAGGCTCTTGGTTGTCCTTGAACATTACCTTGGGGTGCCTTGGGCATCCCCAAGCTTAGGCTCTTTCCACTCCTTATTCCATAGTCCATAAAATCCTTGCCCAAAACCTGAAAACTTCACAAAACAAAACTCAACAGAAAATCTCATAAGCTCCGTTAGTATAAGAAAATAAATCATCACTTTTGGTACTGTTGTGAACTCATTTTTTATTTATATTGGTGTAATATCTACTGTATTCCAACTTTTCCATGGTTCATACCCCCCGATACTACCCATAGATTCATCAAAATAAGCAAACAACACAAACAAAACAGAATCTATCAAAAACAAAACAGTCTGTAGTAATCTGTAACTCCCGAATACTTCTGTAACTCCAAAAATTCTGAAAAATTAGGAAAACTAGGAAATTTGTTTATTAATCTTCTGGAAAATAATCAGTATTTTATCACACTTCTGTTAAAATGAAAATTATTTTCCTCGGCGCAAAAGTTTCTGTTTTTCAGTAAGATCAAATCAACTATCACCGTAAGCCATCCCAAAGGTCTTACTTGGCACAAACACTAATTAAAACACAAAACCACATCTAACCAGAGGCTAGATGAATTATTTATTGCAAAACAGGAAATAAAAATATTGGGTTGTTTCCAACAAGCGTTTTTCTTTAAAGCCTTTTAGCTAGGCATTGAGATTTCAATGATGCTCACATGAAAGACAAGAATTGAAGCGCAGAGAGAGCATCATAAAACATGTGTCAACCACATCTAAGTCTAACATACTCCCTATGCATAGGCATTTTATAAGCAAACAAATTATCAAGGTAAGCAAAAACTAGCATATGCATGGAAGAAGAAAGAAACAATAGTAATCTCAACATGACGAGAGGTAATTTAGTAACATGAAAATTTCTACCACCATATTTTCCTCTCTCATAATAATTACATGTGGGATCATATTCAAATTCAACAATTTAGCTATCACATAAAAATTTTCTCTACATGATCCACATGCATGCAAAGTTTACACTCTTCCAAAATAGTGGGAATATCATTAACTAAAGTCATGACCTCTCCAAACCCACTTTTATCAAGAATTTCATAAGATTGAACATTATCCAAATATGTGGGATCTAAAGTTGACACTCTTCCAAACCCACTTTTAGTATTTTTGCAAACATTATTATCAATCTCATATTCATCATGGGGCTTAAATAAATTTTCAAGATTATAAGAAGAATCACCCCAATCATGATCATTGCAACAAGTAGTGGACATAGCAAAACTAGCATCCCCAAGCTTAGGGTTTTGCATATCATTACCACAATTGACATTAAGAGAATTTATAATAACATCATTGCAATCATGCTTTTATTCATGGATCTAGCGTGAATCACTTCATAAAGCACTTCATCACAATTTTCAGATTCACTAATTTCAAGAAAAACCTCATAAATATGATCTAGTGCACTCAACTCAGTAGCAATTGGTTCATCAAAATTGGATCTTTTAAAAAGACTAGCAAGTGGATGAGGATCCATAACAACAGATTTTTAGCAAGAAAAGATGCAAGCAAATAGAAGGCACATGTCATCACAAGCAAAGATAGCAAATGAGCAAAAAGGCATACGGAAAGAAGGGCGAAGAAAAGGGCAAATCTTTTCGAAAACTGTTTTAGAAGTGGGGGAGAGGAAAATGAGAGGCAAATGGCGAATAATGCAATGCAAGAGATGAGAGTTTATGATGGGTACTTGGTATATCTTGAATTGGCGTAGATCTTCCCGGCAACAGCGCCAGAAATTCTTCCTGCTACTTCTTGAGCTTGCATTGGTTTTTCCCTTGAAGAGGAAAGGGTGATGCAGCAAAGTAGAGATAAGTATTTCCCTCGGTTAGAGAACCAAGGTATCAATCTAGTAGGAAACAACACACAAATCACCTAATACCTGCACAAACAATCAAACAACTTGCACCCGAGGCGATAAAGGGGTTGTCAATGCCTTCACGATCACTTACAAAGGTGCGATCTGATAGAGATAGATGAAACTAAACAAACGATAAAGTAAATATTTTTGGTTTTTGGTTTATAGATCGGAAAGTAAAAGATTGCAAAAAAATAGTAGATCAGAAACTAATATTGTAGACCGAAAACTTATTTGATGGAAAATAGACTCGGGGGCCATAGGTTTCACTAGAGGCTTCTCTCAAGATAGCAAATAATACAGTGGGTGAACAAATTACTACCGAGCAATTGATAGAAAAGCACAAAGTTATGACGATATCTAAGGCAATGATTATGAAATATAGGCATAACGTTCGTGTCAAGTAGACCGAAACGATTCTGCGTCTACTACTATTACTCCACACATCAACTGACTCCTACCTGCATCTAGAGTATTAAGTTCACGAAGAACAGAGTAACGCATTAAGTAAGATGACACGATGTAGAGGAATTAACTCAAGAAATATGATTAAAATCCCATCTTTTTATCCTTGATGGCAACAATACAATACGTGCCTTGATGCCCCTACTGTCACTGGGAAAGGACACCGCAAGATTGAACCCAAAGCTAAGCATTTCTCCCATTGCAAGAAAAACCAATCTAGTTGGCCAAACCAAACCAATAATTTGAAGAGAATTACAAAGATATCAAATCATGCATAAAAGAATTCAGAGAAGATTCAAATAATATTCATAGATAAGCTAATCATAAATCCACAATTCACCGAATCTCGGTAAACACACTGCAAAAGAGTATTACATCTGATAGATCTCCAAGAACATCGAGGAGAACATGGTATTGAGAATAAAAGAGAGAGAGAGAGAATAAGCCATCTAGCTACTAGCTATGGACCCGTAGGTCTGAGGTAAACTACTCACGCTTCATCGGAAGGGCAATAGAGTTGATGTATAAGCCCTCCGTGATCGAAACCCCCTCCGGCAGGACACCGAAAAAGGCCCCTAGATGGGATCTCGCGGGTACAGATGGTTGCGGTGGTGGAAAAGTGTTTCCGTGGATGCCTCTGGTGGTTTGGGAATATATGTGAATATATAGGTGAAAGAATTAGGTCAGGGGAGTCACGAGGGGCCCACAAGACAGGGGGCGCGCCCTGCCCCCCTGGGTGCCCCCTCCACCCTTGTGGCCGCCTCGTGGCTCCTCTCACTTCATCTCCAAGTCTCCTTGTGTCTTCTGGTCCAAGAAAAATCATCGCCAAGGTTTTATTCCGTTTGGACTCTGTTTAGTATTACTTTTCTCTGAAACTCAAAAACAAGGAAAAAACTAAAACTGGCACTGGGATCTAGGTTAATAGGTTAGTCCCAAAAATAATATAAAATAGCATTTTAATGCATATAAAACATCCAAAATAGATAATATAATAGCATGGAACAATCAAAAATTATTGATACATTGGAGACGTATCAAATACCAAGACTATTCATTGCCTAAGTATTTTTACTAAAAAACTAGTTTCAATAAAGTCTTAATCTATGTCAAGAAATTTACGTAACTTCCAATCAACAATATGTCATGTACATATAGTGTTTAGAAATATTATCATGCTCCAACTTTCTTTCTTGTAAATACAAGCATCTTCGCTTTACTCGATGAAATCAATTTATTTGACCATTTCATTAGTACGAAGATTCCAACTCCACTATGCTTGGTTCAGATCATTATAGGATCTCTTGAAGTTTGCATACTTACTAGCATCCTATGGATTGACAAAATTACCTTGGATCGTATCAAACATACAACCTTGGTTCTATTTCCATCTCATGGAATCATTTTGACATCCATTTGTTTTATCTCATAATTGAAATATTTAATAATTGCTAGTTTAACCCGAACTGCCTTTAAGTATTGCTATAATGAGACAATCTCGTCATAGTCAACTCTTTGATCTTGTCATAAACTATTTGTAACAAGTCAAACATCATAAAACATTTTTTTTCTTTGTCAGTTTATAGATCCATTACTATTCTTTAGACTCTAAGTCTTTCGCAGGGTTCATCAAGTTCTAAGCTTGAATTATGTGAATTGATACTATCTCGGATTATGTTGGCATATAGCCAATTTTCGGAGTCAGGGCCCATCAATGCTTCTTTGTGATTTAGGCTGGCCATAGTGGGAGTAACATCACTAGTAACATCACACTTTTCAAGATAATTTTGCTTATGTGGCACATATTTAATGATGAGAGAAGTGATGGTGGTAACTTAGCTAGTTACTGTAACATCACACATACCAAGACAATATGAGCCTATAGGCTAATAAATGAATCATGACATGACACCACACATATGTTACTACCCACTGTGGAGGTAGTAACATAGCCTAGTAAAATGTGATGTTACTAGTCCAAGTTACTCCCCATTGTGACTAGTCTTATAGGTTCATTGTTTGCCCAACAATATTTTATTTGCATACCACAATGGTCTGCACAAATTTTCCCAACCTATATAGTTCAGCTACAAGTTCGACCATAGTCTCTATATCTCATGTAGAGGCTTTCGTATCAGTCGCAGTTAGAAATTCTAGAATTACTCTCGGTGTTTCTTTTTCTTTGAGATAATTATGAAGATTCCGCAATCTTGTCAAGTTGCACTGTCCTCCCACTCACTCTTTTGTAGAGAACATTTTCTTCAAAACTTCCACACTTTATGGCAACACTTTGCCTCGGCGTGGTGATAGAGGAATACCCAACTATTTGGGATAACCTACAAACTAGCATTTATTTCAATAAATTTGATGGCGCTCCTTTTTAGTGTGAAAGCCACTGTCTCTAAAGCATCACTTTGAAAGTATATTGGTGAAATAATTAATATCATCTTTGATCTCACCATGTCATACATAGTTTGATTGCATCTACTTAAAACAATATACTCGCAGTAGTGTTTCTAGGAGGTGCAAGCTATAAAATTCTTTTATAGCTCATCAGACATTCGCTAAATTTGTAACTCAAATATTCTTTTCTACAATCCAATTGTGGAAACATAATTTTGTTGTTACAACAATTTCTACTACATTCTAAAAACCTTTTGGAACACTTCAAAAGATCCAGATTTATGTCTCAATTAGTAAATATAAATATCTACTTGAGCCATCCTTGAAGATAAATAAATCCACTGCTTGCAACAACACTTATTGGACTACACACATCGATATGCATATTGCCAATTATTTTGTTGCTCGTTTTCTATGGCCCGTGAATGGTATTTTAGTTTACTTCACTAATTGGACAAAACTTGCAAGTGTCAGATGATTCTCGATCAGATGACTTCAAAATTCATCACTATGAAATTTCTCCATGCTAGTTTCTCCAATGTGACTAAATGCAGTGCCACACATATGTGGTATTCTTTTAGTCCTGCGACATTTAGAGTCAGTGTTATGGATGTTCAATTTTATTATCAATATTCATAACATACATCTTAATCACAATAAGAGTATGCCCTTTTGTTCATAACATTGAACAACTATTGTTCTGTCATGCACAACCTCCTTCATAACGTTGAACAACTATTGTTCTGTCATGAAGAACCTCCTTGCAACTTCTATGCAATGGGCTAGAGTGTACAAAAACTCTAAAATGAATTATGATAATAAATATAGAGGAAATACACTGACAGAAATACTGTAACCTTTTACAATCCATCAAAATATATTAACCTCATTATTTGTTGGTATTTACGACATTCGAAGTTTCTTGCAACGATTTGCAATAATATGCAATCGAGTCGATATCCTTGTGATTAACCTTTTAACCGCAATATCGAAGAATCGGTGATGAACAAATTGATCAACTTTTCCCAAGAACTACATTGTACTTGACCAACCACCTCTGCATCTCATAACTTGTATGACATTCATACCTGAGCTGGACATTCCAGTCTTCGTTTCTTTCTGCCTTTTACTTCTTATAGTTTAACTTGAATATTTCTCTTATTCTCAGAAGAAACAACAACTTCAAGAGTGGCATGAGCCCCGAACTTCCCTAGGCGTGTAAGTCTCATTACATCCTTTGGTTTTGTTCTTTCACTACAAGTTTTCACTGTCAACACGTGACTGGCTTTCTTCCAGATCTTACACATTTCAGTCTTAAACATAGTTGAACACTTCACTAGAATTTGCAAACAAAACACTTCTTTAGATATCGCATATCTTTTAGCCTTTATTTGTTTCTGAAAACAATCTTCAGCTCCAAGAATATCACATAACTATCCCAAACATTTTGAAGTTCGGGTTTCTTGGAAGCAAGCAGACCATAATGCAGTTATAGCTTTTGGATCGAAGGAGGTGAGTCTCGTCATCCATAGCATCAGCAAGAGAGTATTGTAAACATGCAGTAGGACATAATCCTTCTTGGCACTTTTAGAGGACGATCCTCTCAAACATAAAGTTTCAACCAGATAAATAACAGTCAATCAATTCAACAACAAAGGTGGAACTGTGAGCCATAATTCTACAACTATAATGCAAACTACACATAGACATTGTTCATAATTAATTTGCACTAGTTATTAAACTTAATTAATACATAATTGTTCTCCCACTGAAATCAATATCTCTCATAATTTATAGTGAGTGATTCAAGATTCAAGCCTAGTTCTCAGCCATTGATGTGGACATCACTGATAACGAGAATTTTGACCGGTGGGCAAACTTTTGCCGATCATATCTCCATATGACTCTTGTTCATCTTTCGATGCTTTGTGCTCTGAGCTTAGAATGATTATGCTAGAACTTCAAGACAACTGAGTGCTATCTACAAGCATGGCCTGACCATTCTCGTCTTACACCTCATGTAGACATGACCCACCCTGGAACACTACGTGTTATAGACGGTTGCAGCACTGGGAAGAGCACCTTTTAACTTGATATTTACAGTGAGAGATCACCCTAATAATTGACTACTGCGCAATCAAAGGGTGCAAACAAGGGATAAACATCTCGGGTAATTCATAATAGCATCATATGGTATAGCCCTGGGCGCCGGGAGTTCACCATGATCATCTTCAATCTCTAGTTGAAGCATCGTGACGGCCAATATTTCATTGTCGTGGCAACCGTTTCAAAAACGTTGTCATGGCGGCCCTTTTAGAAAACATTGTCGTGGCACCAAAATCTAAAATTGCATCGTGGCGCGAAATTATAGCTCCTTGTCCCGCACCTTGGTACACCTTCTCCTCATCGGGGTCCTCTATGTACGTCTTGCCACCATTCCCTGGAACCTATCTCTATGATATTTACATTCAGGTGGCAATCTCATGGCTCCAGCCATCATGCCATGACGCACATGCCACTTAACATTACGACATATAACCATCTCATACATAAACTCATTATCATGACGAAGGCTATACCACATCATATGCAAACCCTGCAAAACCAAGTTAGACGTCCTCTAATTGGTTTGGAAAATCTTAATTACGTGGCTTCTAGGGTTACCGGATAAACCTAGCTACCTACGCAAGCACAACAAGGCGATGTTCTTGATGCTAGATTAAGTTTCGGGGTGTGTGAAAGAGAGACTTAATTAAAAGTCTCATCCCCCACACTAAAGTTCGTCAATACGCGTCACCCCCTAAAAGATCATCCATCTTTGGCACCCTCTTGTGTATGCGACGGTTCACTATTCCTGACTATGATGTAGCCCAAGGAACTGTTAGAAGATCGTCGACAGACAGACCCGATCGATTGTCAAAACCTTGTAGCAAAACTACATCATTCTGTTGATGAACTGAACCGAAGCAACACTCATGGGAAGCATAGCAAGAACATAAACCCTCATATATCAGATGTGATCTAGATCGCAACCTGCATCTACTCATAGAACCGCTCATGATGCCATTGTTGGGAAACGTAGTAGAACACACAAAAATTCACCCTACGATCACCCAGGAACAATATGAAGATGCATAACGGGTAGTGATCAACGATCGTTACCGACTCCGAGAGTGCAGCGGAAGTAGATGAGTCGGTCTAGATCGTACTTGAAGTCCTCGAACGTTGATGACGATCCCGCGAACCGCCCACGAACGATCCCTCGAACGAAAGACCGAAAGCACAACCTCTCTACTTGGTTGCAAGCGTACGCTCTTCATGATCCGGCAGCGTTTCATCGTCCAGAGCTAATCATCACTGGAGAATTAGAGGGAGGAGCTTAGAACCACACATGACTTCTAATTATGAGTATTAGAGGTGGCTATGGTTCGCTCTACTTAGTCAACTAGGACCAACTAGAACGTGCACTAGATCAACTAGAGGAGGCTCCAAAAACTTGTGTTATACAAAGGGTGGAAATCCTTTAGTATATATAGGTTGGAGGGGAAGAGGAGGGCTGCCACCAAGGACGGAAAGCCTCCTTGGGACGCCACACAAGAGGGGGAGGAGTGTAGGATTTGGCCCCCTTTCTTAGGGAAGGGAGGCGCCTACTCCACTCGGGCCCTTGTGTCCCAAGTTGCCTTCCACCTCTTGGCCTTTTTAGGCCCATTGATATTGAAATTAAATATAAAATGTTCTAAACATTTTTGGAGCATTATATATATAATTTAACATCTTCGGAAACATTTTCCACCAATATATAATGAATCGGTAATACCCGGTATTACCCAATATTCACCGTCTGGTAGGGAGTTTACCGAGACACTCTCGTGGTCTGAGGAA
Source organism: Triticum urartu (assembly GCF_056163025.1). Lineage (NCBI taxonomy): Eukaryota > Viridiplantae > Streptophyta > Magnoliopsida > Poales > Poaceae > Triticum > Triticum urartu. The sequence continues at coordinate 227,902,283 of NC_141877.1, forward strand.
CTAAAACACATGCTAACACTCTGTGTTATAACATATGACTTCAGACGATATAATCACATAGTATAATAGACAAGTATTGGGTCGATTCAATATGATCGTTCTTCTAAAGTCATACCCTCAATGTTGTTTTAGGACTACCGTTACACTTAACGATATCCTAAGATCCGGAAAACGTGATCACCAACAACACTTGAGCCAGTCTTAGAGGCGAGATTGGGAACCTATTTTATTCCATTTATCATTCCACACGTGCATATGAGTTTTCCATTGAAAACATATTCCAGGATCGTAGCAGTTATAGCATGGAATATAAACTCTTAACTATGAATATGGAAATATAATAATACAATATCATTGCCTCTAGGGCATATTTCCAACAGATGCGCTGGATGATACGGCGGAGAGCACGGTAGTGTGCCATCAATATAACCCTCCAAATAGCGACTGCGAAGAAGCGACGGTACTTGAGCATGCCACGACAGGTAGTTATCCATCATGAGCTTCACCGGGATGAGGTGCGCAAAGTAAAATGGCGCAGTAGGCACAACATGATCTGAAGGCGACAATGGCACATAAAAACCCGGGGGCAAGGTAACACCTGGCAGCACGAAAGAATCCACCAACTCCATCGATGGACCATCGTAAGGCGCCCCGTATGAAGGACACGCGCCATGAGGAGGTGCAGTCGCCGCGGCCATCAGGTAGGCCGCGTACGTCGACGGGGCAGAGGCACCATAGTGAGCCGGTGGCGCTGCTTGGGCACCAGATGGTGATTGGTAGGTCAACCATGGGGTGGCCGTGGCAGCGTGGGTGGAGCATCGTAGGGAGCCAGCGGCATGGGTGGATACCCCAGCTAGGGGTTGGCCACAGGAGCCCCATAGGTCGGCGGTGTTGCCGAGGCGTAGCCGGTAGGCGAGAACGGAGCTTAGGCGTCGTAGGAGATCGCCGACGATGGACCATGCAGGAGAGCGGCAGCCTGAGAAGCGGCCTATGCGGCGATGGCCGTGGAGGCACCAGCCATAGAGGACAGTGGACGCGAGCCAAAAACAGAGAGACGGCGGCGGCCGGAGTGGCACTGGCCGGGACAGATGCGATCAGGGTAGTGGCAACGACAGAAGACATCGATCGTAACCTAGTTTGATACCATGTAAAGTTTATGATCGTGGGAAACTGCAGAATACCATAATACGAGTGTGGCTCTTTATATATATATAGGGGTACACCATGTGTACGAATACAATATACAGTTACGTACAGAAGCTCTATGTAAATATACAGTCTAACACATACGAGATCATACCTGGGCCATATGATAGAGGAGATTAAGGAGTTGTTAGGAGACAGGGAGCACATTGTTATGTATAATGAGTATTGACCGTGTGTAGAATAGGGTTGCAAATCGACTAGCCTTTTTGTCAAGAGCGATGCATCGAACCGAGTTGTGCTTGCAGGTCTCCCCAGATGCTCTCATTAGCCTACTAGCTACAGATTGTAATCCTATTACTTGATATATGAAGTCCCTTTTCCACCGCAAAAAAAACATGGCAAGCTCATGTGTTGGTCAAGTTTTTGCACAAGTCATGGTCTAATAGCAAAAACAGATTAAACAAGTCAATAAACATATTTAAAATGAGATATTTTTTGGAAATAGACAAATGGGGAAACTTACACTACCTACAAATCCAGATTCACAGAACGATCTCACCGCCGCCACAAACTCGCAACCAGAAGACGCACGGAACAAGTTGTGCCAAGGATTTTTACCTTGAACGAATCTGCACCATGCGCCAGTTGCTTGCTCTGCGCCGCAAATGCATCCAGGTGAGCACAGAAATCGCTAAGTCGCCGCACATCGCCACCTTGAATCCTGGAGGGAGGGATTTTACCAGGTCGCCCTGACCTTTGGCCCTCCTAAATTCGCCTCCTTGACAGTTAGATCCGAGCATGGACTGACGCTTTGATACCCTTGTGATGCCTTGAGGTTGCGGACATCAGATTTGTGTGGTTCTCGGGCTATGGTTCCTGAGATTTGGGGGAATTTGGGGGTCATGGCAGGTGAAGAGAGGAGATACGCTACAGCTACAGTACTCTAAGATAGTGTCTCGAATCATGCTGCTCTCATTTCAAGTATCAGCTTACATAGTTCAATAGAAGTGAAAAGGTAAACACTGTAACATCAATGAAGATGATTCATTGTTACACATGGATAATTCGAGTGGTTGTCTGCATCCATCCAAGCCGTGGACTGCCTTCGCGTGACCTTGACCGTTGAGTAACTAAACTTGAAGGTGCAATTTCTAGGAGGTGTGCTTCTTCAGTTCAGAGAAGTAATACGCATGTACAAACAGCTCAGGCCATGGGGCATGATGGCAGTTTCATGGTAAATTGTCAAGCAAACAGACACGCTTACATGTACGATTGAACTGATATGATTTCGGTACAACACACGATCATAGTCATTCATGTGATTGTGTAATGAGCACAATCGCAGTAATTCACAAAGAGAATTGATGGAAAACTGTTGGGAGAAGTTAGGAGAGAAATAGCCTCCACATACCCACAAGCTCCAAAAAGAACTTGTCTAGTAATTTTTTGAAGTTTTAAGCTGCTCATTCATGAGGCATATGTTTATAGTCTTTCTGGGCATGGCTATTTTGGCTGAGTGCATCTCTAGCAGATCCCGCAAAACTGGTTTGCGGTGCCCGAAAACTGGTTTGCGGTACCTCGCGGGCTCGGGAGGAACAAATGTCGTAAACGGCTTTGTGGTATGAGTTTACGTCATCTGTTCCACCCGAGCACGCACGGTACCTCAAATCATAGTAATTCACAAAGGAATTGATGGAAAACTGTTGGGAGAAGTTAGGAGAGAAATAGCCTCCACATACCCAGATGCTTCACATTGATATCAACTACCACAGGTGCGCGTCGGTGCTAAACAAACGGTTTTTAACCCGTTTCCGCAACGGCATTTCGAACCGTCACCAAGTGAGTGTGGGCGATAGGTGGGTCCTTCCCACACGACCCAGAAACCGTCGGGGATAGGGACCCTACAGTACTCCTACTTGTTTCTGCTCGCATTGCCATCGCAATCGGTATTCTGTGGTGCTACGTTTACGATGTGCGGCCCATCACAAACGGCTCACTATTATAGAACGTGTATGATGCGCGGCCCATCACAAATGGTTCACTGTTAAGAAGATTAGCTAATCTTCGTACGAGTGTCGGACGGGATTACGAAACGTCGGACCGTCGTAACATCCTCGTACACGACAACTATCGCACACTCTATTCTGTGGTGCAACCTTTACGATGCATACTTCATCAGAAACAGTTCATGGTTGTGAATCATGTACGATAAGGCAAGTAACACAAATGTTTAGTTTGCCCGCACCGTCTGTCATATTGTCTGACATCGCACACGCTTTGGAAACGGCAATTGTGTGCATGCTTGCACAAGTTTCCTCTTTGTGAATCGTCTCGGATTATGGTGTATATCGCAAACGTTTGTGTTTTACCAATCGTGTGTGCTACAACAACCTGGAGAGCATAATTTCACCGTAATTTAATTGCTGCTATTTCAAATTGTACCGGATTTGAATTTGAATTTGAATGTATGCTACAGCTTTATTCATATCAATCAGGTTCAAACAACCAATGCATTATTCGATTCATAGGTACATATGTTCAAGAATTACATAAGAACCAAATAAAGAATGATGAACCACAATTGTATACTTGTACTATTAAAGACGGTAAAGAAAGAGGCGAAATATATTCTGGTTGCTGAACAAGGTGAAGCGGAATGCCCATATTGTGCCCTCCTCCATGCAGAAGGCACGCACGACTCTAGTCCAACCCTTGTGATGGTCAACCGCCCATCCTTCGCGGTCTTCATGAAAACATCTAGATAATCATCGTGTTCTGGTAGAAATACTTTAACCTTTGCATGCCCACCAATCATGTAGTTTGAGAGGTAATCTTGAGTAAACTGCTTTGGCAACCACTGCAAAGGAAAAAGATTCAAACATTGTCATCTAACACAACTCATTATGGGCAGTAAAAAGAAGGTTGCGGAGTTCTTACTTACCATCCTGTAGTTCGTTGTTGTCTTGGATAAAGTGTAAACAGATAGTTTAATTGCCATCTTTGGACCCATTTTGCTAACAATCTTTATCAGCTTCCTCACTTGATGCTGGTTCATCGATATCTCATTACCCCATACGCAGAAAGGGTCGAAGCGTGGATCTTTACTAATGACATATGTACCTAAAAGCACCAAGTTAATATTAGAAGCTAAACAACAATTGCACAATGATGTAGTACAACACTCTTTTATAATATGTCTATATACATCCGTATGTGGTAGTCCATTTGAAATATCTAAAAATATAAATATTTAGGAACGGAGGGAGTATCTTATAACATCCAATATACTCACATATTAGATGAATTAACATCTTATATTATGGGCCGGAAGGAGTTTAGTGCATTCTTACAAATTATCGGTTGATTGACTATTGCTGTATCCAGGGATTACAGTTAGTTTGAGCTAGTTCGGGCTCAAATAGCCCTAAGTATATCTAAACATGAGGGCTAGTTTGAGCTAGTTGCATCTATAACCCCCCAAAAAAACTATCCAACCCAAGAGGTGCTAATTGGAGCTAGTTCTCCTAGTGCATTTATTGTCAATCTAACCCTGCCATCCATACAACTCTTTGGATGGAGTTAGTTCAGGGTTAGTAATGAGCTAGAAACTAACTCTAACCTCTAGCTAAGTTGAGTATCCAAACAAGGTTGTGTTGTTGTTGTTGCTACTGCTCTTCTACATATATCTAGACATCATTAGGACATTAATGTAACACTCTTCCTTGTTGCTATGTGGCCTAGGATTGCATATTTAGACATTAAGTATGGTGCATGTTGCTATGTAGCCTCATATATATTACATATGGCCCTAGTTAACCTAATGATAAATGGGTTGCAGATATATTCAGTTAAAAGTCTGATTCACCTATTAGTCCCTTATCAGTCGCCGGCCTATATGGTACCAGCTACCGATATCCTGAACAGTGGGCAGATATAAGCCATGGGATGAAACTAACCTCGATGGAAAATAGCAGTCATTCCCAAAATTGTCTTGTGTAGGTACATCGAGAAGCATGTTAAGCACAACAGGCTAAACATCAACCAAAATTATACATGGCAGACAAAATAATCTCCAAAAGATAGCTTCAGCATGCAGGTTTAAGCACGCTAGTAAAGCAAAACAAGTGGAAAGGTGTGCTAACTGCAACAGGCCTAACATTTAACAACAAGCAAACATAGTCATTCAAACTGGTATTGTGTCGGTCTAAGTACACTAGTTATTGTTAAATAAAAATGGAAAGGCGTGTTAACTACAAGATGCAACAATCAAATGTAGTCATTCATAGTGGTATTGTTGAAACTGGTTTGATGAAATTGAACTGCACAGTTCATACTTTCACATATAGAACATCACGTTGTGAATAACTAGAATAAACAAGGCATACTACGAACAACCAAATATAGCATTTGAAACTGGACATATGCTAACTACAAACAACCAAACAATCAAAAAACTTTAAAAGAGGCATATGCTAGCTATAAAAGGCTTAATAGCAAGCAAATATATGCATTCCTATCAGTATGTTTAAAACTGGATTGATGAAATGTACTGCACAGTAAATAATTGCACATATAGAGCATCACATTGTGAACAACTAGAATAAACAAGGCATACTGCAAACAACCAGATATAGCAATTAAAACTGGACATATTCTCACTACACTACAAAAGGGACTCGACAAAAAAATCATGGGTTTCCCCCTGTGAAGAGGCGCGGCAAAACAAATCATGGGTTTCCTCACTTGTCACAGATGGGCTCGTTCCCGTGGGAAGAGCACGGACCCTGGATGCGCTCCATGTTGTCGCAGATGGGCTCCTTCCCCTTGGAAGAGCACGGCTATAGGGTGCCCTCCCTGATGTCGTAGACGGGCGCTTTCCCCTTGGAAGAGTAGATGGGCTCTTTCCCCTTGGAAGAGCCGGAGAGGGTGCCCTCCTCATGGTCGCCATCAATGAGGTCTGACTTGGAAGCTGTGGATCCCAAGCCAGTGTCGCAGAACGTGTCCTTCAGAAATGACAAAAGGGGCTCGATGGCGATGTAGAATGGCAAATTGTTGACAGCGAGCCATGTCACATCCCTAGTTCTGGTATGTTATAGGTTTGCTTTGTGCATCATGTTTAAAATCCATTTGAAGTTGAATTGGGGATTGATAAACCCAAGCACAAGTGCAATTGAAATAGGTTCAACCAAAATATTTTCAATGACCTCAAAATATCCTTTTAAAATGTTCATGATTTATGGGAAAAGGTGAAAGCCTCTACCAGAGATGATGCATATTTTTTCAGGACATTTTGGTCATTGAATTAAATCATTATGGTATTTGAGTTGGAGATTAAAATTTACCATTAAATATTGGTTGCTACAAATATTCTGAAATTTGTTGTGTGGTTTGAAAATATTTCAAATATTCCTCACAAAAATTTACAGAATTAACAAAAGTGTTTTGGTTAGTATTTTATTTGCAAAACAGTAGCAGAAATTAGAAAAACTGAAACAAATAAGAGAGAGAGAGGGAGAAAGCACTTACCTGGCGCTCACCTGGCAGCCCATCTGGCCGGCCCAGCCCACCAGGGGCAGGGAGGTCTTCTTCCTCCCGCCAGTCGGATGCACAGTGCGTGCCCGACGCGCGCACGGCCACCGCACGCCACCTCCTGCCTCCCTGCTTGCTCCCGCGACCCCTGGAGACGCCACGCAGACCCCCTCGACTCTCTCTCACTCTCCCTTCGCTCTCTGCTCTCTCCCCTGGCCTCTAGCCCCTCTCCCGAGCAGACCCGAACCCGCTCGTCTCCACCGACGCCGTTCACTGTAGCCACCGTGCCCCTCTGGGCCTCTCATCTTGCCCCAGAGCTCCGCCTCGCCGCCTGCTAAGTCCTCAACGAGCCAGGCGACCCGGGAAGCTCTGCATCAACGCCATCTCCATCTTCTTCATTGTCGGCCACTGAAGCTCGCCGGCGTGAATTCGCGAGCTCCAGACCCTCCCCAGCCTCGCCGTTGACTCTGCTGGATTCGCCGTGAGCCCCTGTTTCTTTGCCCTCTCTCCCCGTGCCCGTCCGCGCCTTCTCGTAGGGAGACGGGAACAGATCCATAGTGGAGTATTGATATGGTGAATATGTGGACTCGTGTGTTAAAGCCACTAAGTCAAAGCTGGCTTGCTGCTGTTAAAACTCCACCACCCCCTTTGTTGATAATGTTGCATATGTAGATAGTTCTGATGTAAGACTTGCTGAGTACCTTCGTACTCATGTTTGCTTATTTATGTTTTGCAGTTGGTTACACTAGTGACTTTGATGAGTAGCTTGTATCCCAGCTACGATCTTGTACCCTTGGGAGGGTCGTGTTTAGTCAGGCTTCTTAGTCTTTTCCTTTTGTAGTTGTCTGTACTCAGACATGTAATGCTTCCGTTGCTTGTATGCTCTGAATGATGGGTCATGAGACCCCTGTTCGTATTGAATGCTATGTGGCTCTTCTGGGCCTTTATCTATATGAGTTTGAGTTATGTTGTGATGCCATGTTGTACAGCACATACTTACATGTTATGCGTACGTGTAACGTGTATTGCTATGTGTGGGATCCGACAACCTAGTTGTTTACCTCTGGTAGCCTCTCTTATGGGGAAATGTAGTCTTGTGCTTCCATGTGCAATAGTAGTCCGCTACAGCCCGGTTCACCGGAGTCCTGCTAGCCCAGCAACTGCTCCGGAACACTTGACTAGCCGGCATGTGATTCACTTCGTTCCTGTGTCTGTCCCTTCGGGGAAATGTCATGCGGTGACATCCGGAGTCCTGACTAGCCTGCTACAGCCCGGGTTCCCGGAGTCCTGTTAGCCCAATGCTACAGCCCGGATTCATACGCTGTTGACCAACATGCTCGAGGTTGATTCATGTATGCCTGTCCGTGTAAGTTAGTGCCGCTTTGGGTTCACGACTAGTCATGTTGGCCCGGGTTCTCTGTCATATGGATGCTAGCGACACTATCATATACGTGAGCCAAAAGGTGCAAACGGTCCCGGGCCAGGTAAGGTGGCACCCGTGGGAATACCATGCGTGAGGCCGCAAAGTGATATGAAGTGTTACATGCTAGATCAGTGTGACTTAGGATCGGGGTCCCGACAGCATTAGTATCAGAGCCTGACTGACTGTAGGATTACCAAGCCAAACTGGTCGAAGTTGAGTCTAGAAATGCTTTAGTTATATAAGGGAATTGATTGTGGAAGGGAACGTAAGGTTTTTTTACTCCTTTACCTCATGTGATTCTTTCTGAGTCAGCCTCTTCTTTTCTACGAGGGTTAAGGCCTAGGCTTCTCCTCTATCTCTCAGGATGACGTGTTACTAAACCGTAAAGTCTTAGGATTGTTGGGTTTGTGTCTCTGTTCAGTTCTACTACTTCCGTGTGTCCTCAGTTTGACCCAGAACCTTGATATTATGATGTTGATTGATTATGCTTTTCCTTTGATGAATGTCTCAAAATCCTTTTGAGCATTTACAGTCGTTATGCTGCCGAAATTGTCCTAGGACTTCAAGAGTTCCCAATGCTTTTGCATTACTTTCCGCATCCTTATGTCGATGCTAATTCCATCCTTGTTTCCTTGGTTTCTATGCCAGGATGTCGTCTGCTAACCGAGGTTTAGTTGCTCGTAGCAAGAACCACGGAGATGGTAGGGACGAGGATCCTCCTGACCAGCCTTTGATGGCAGATTTCTTGTTAGCATCCAAGAGGAACAAGCGTGAGACTAACCGCTTGCTGGCACAAATTGAGCAGAACACCGCACATCAGTGTAAGAAGTTGGTTTCTATCACCGACTTCATTGGTCTGAAACCACCCACCTTCCATCACTCCATTGAGCCACTCGATGCAGATGACTGGCTCCGAAGCATCACTCACAAGTTGCATTCTGCGAACGTAGCTGAAGGTGACAAGGTCACCTATGCTACCTATCACCTGGAAGGTCCTGCTAGTATTTGGTGGCAGAGCTATGAGGCTATGCTTCCAGCTGGTCAGATTCCTACCTGGAAGGATTTCACCGAGACTTTTCGTGAGCACCACATTCCTCAGGCTCTCATTGACCGCAAGAGGGAAGAGTTCTGTAGTTTTACCCAGGGTAAGCTGCCTGTTGATGCTTACAGTAGAGAGTTTGGAAACCTCGCCCGCTATGCTACAGAAGAAGTGTCCACGGACGCTAAGAAGCATGCTAGGTTCCGGAAGGGTCTCAACCCTAAGTTGTGTCGTGATCTCCACCTGCATCATTGTGATACTTTCCAGGCTCTTGTGAATAAGGCCATTAATGCAGAGACAGCTCAGCTCACTTACGAGGAGTCTCGTAAGCACAACCGTGATCCGGGTTCTTCCTCCCGCTCTGGCTCTCAGAAGCGACGAATTTGGATTCCGAACTCGGCTCTTCCACCTGGATATGCACCGAGGCCATCCGATGTGGCGCCTCACCCAGCTCAGCAACGTGCTCCACCCAGGCCTATTAGTGGACCACTTGCCAATGTAGGTCCACGTCCTACCTCAGGAACTTGCTTCACCTGTGGAGAACCAGGACACTACGCACGTGACTGCCCTCAGTCCAGTTATACTCCACCCCAGTCTGAGAGGTCTGTTGGCCGTGAAAAGCCATCAGGCAAGATGATCAGTACCAAGCCAGCCACCACTGAACGAGCATGTGTGCACCACGTCTCAGCTACAGAAGCTCAAGATGATCCCGACGTCGTACTGGGTACGCTTCTTGTCAATTGTCACCCAGCTTCAGTTCTGTTCGATACTGGAGCATCCCACTCCTTCATATCCGAAGGTTACGCTCGGTTGCACGACATGTCATTTTGTGATATGTCGACTCCACTAATAATCCAGACTCCTGGTTCCAAATGGCAAACCTCCAAGGTAAGCCATGGTAATGAAATCCTTGTTGACAGACTGGTATTCCTTGCTTCTTTGATATCTCTCAAGTCTTCAGATATTAACATCATCTTGGGTATGGACTGGATGACAGCTCATCATGCCAAGATCGATTGTTACACTAGATCTGTTCAACTTACACATCTATCTGGCAAAATGGTCACTGTCTCTACTAGAGTTGCAAGGCATCAACTCTATTCTCTTAATGCCAGCCCTCTTCCAGACCTTGAAGATATTCCGGTAGTCCGTGACTTCCCGGATGTCTTTCCAGAAGAACTGCCAGGTGTCCCACCTGACAGAGATGTAGAGTTTGTCATAGAACTTATCCCAGGAACTGTTCCAATCTCTAGGAGACCATACAAGATGGCACCTTTGGAGTTAGCCGAGCTTAAGAAACAGCTTGATGAGTCCTTGCAAAAGGGTTTCATCCATCCTAGTTCTTCTCCTTGGGCTTGTCCTGTCCTCTTCGTCAAGAAGAAGGATGGTACGGATCGGATGGTTGTAGATTATCGTCCCATTAATTTGGTCACGATAAAGAACAAGTATCCGCTCCCTAGGATCAACGATCTGTATGATCAGCTCGCTGGATCCTCAGTCTTTTCCAAGATGGATTTGAGGTTAGGCTACCACCAAATCAAAATCAGAAATGGGGACATCCCCAAAACGGCCTTTATCACTCGTTATGGTCAATACGAGTACACCGTGATGTCTTTCGGCCTAACCAATGCTCCAGCTACTTTCTCCCACTTAATGAACTCGATCTTTATGGAGTACTTAGATAGGTTCGTCGTGGTTTATCTTGATGATATTCTTATTTACTCGAAGAACAAGGAAGAGCATGCTGAACATCTTAGACTTGTGTTAGAAAAACTCAGAGAGCACCGCCTTTATGCCAAGTTCTCCAAGTGTGAATTTTGGTTGCCGGAAGTGACCTATCTGGGCCACGTGATCTCTGGTAAGGGCATTGCTGTCAATCTCGAGAGAGTTAAAGCCGTTCTCGATTGGACTCCACCCGAAATGGTCAAACAAGTTAGGAGTTTCCTTGGTCTAGCCAGTTATTGTCGCCGCTTTGTTGAAAACTTCTCCGTGTCCGACGGGACGGGCTTGGGACAGACTAGGCACCGTGGCACGGTGTACCAAATGGCACCCGGATGGTGGGCTTGGGAACCCTGCACACATCGTTTGGGGCCGTGAGTGACACCCCGGCCAGATCTCCTTGCGGATGGAACTCGAATAGGCGATAAACCTGGATGAGAGACTCGTGTGGTTAGTCAGGTCGTGGCCGACACCCTCGCCCGGCTTCCGCTTGAAGGTTGCCGAGGTACATGACGTGTACAGGGCTATAAGTGGCGAGAGCGTGTGTGAAGAAGTACACCCCTGCAGGGTTAACATTATCTATTCGAATAGCTGTTTTCCTCGGATATGGAAACTTGGAGGACTTATGTAGTACATAGACAACTTAAAGTGGATACCCTAAAATCCGCAAGATAAGCATGAGTGCTATGGATGGCCTTCTCGTAGGGAGACGGGAACGGATCCATAGTGGAGTATTGATATGGTGAATATGTGGACTCGTGTGCATCTTCTCACCTCAAAGAAGTTTTTGATACTCGTAGTATAGGTTAGCCACTGAGTCAAAGATGGCTTGCTGCTGTTAAAACTCCACCACCCCCTTTGTTGATAATGTTGCATATGTAGATAGTTCTGATGTAAGACTTGCTGAGTACCTTCGTACTCACATTTGCTTATTTATGTTTTGCAGTTGGTTACACTAGTGACTTCGACGAGTAGCTTGTATCCCAGCTACGATCTTGTACCCTTGGGAGGGTCGTGTTTAGTCAGGCTTCTTAGTCTTTTCCTTTTGTAGTTGTCTGTACTCAGACATGTAATGCTTCTGTTGCTTGTATGCTCTGAATGATGGGTCATGAGACCCCTATTCGTATTGAATGCTATGTGGCTCTTCTGGGCCTTTATCTATATGAGTTTGAGTTATGTTGTGATGCCATGTTGTACAGCACATACTTACATGTTATGCGTACGTGTAACGTGTATTGCTATGTGTGGGATCCGACAACCTAGTTGTTTACCTCTGGTAGCCTCTCTTATGGGGAAATGTAGTCTTGTGCTTCCATGTGCAATAGTAGTCCGCTACAGCCCGGTTCACCGGAGTCCTGCTAGCCCAGCAACTGCTCCGGAACACTTGACTGGCCGGCATGTGATTCACTTCGTTCCTGTGTCTGTCCCTTCGGGGAAATGTCATGCGGTGACATCCGGAGTCCTGACTAGCCTGCTACAGCCCGGGTTCCCGGAGTCCTGTTAGCCCAATGCTACAGCCCGGATTCATACGCTGTTGACCGACATGCTCAAGGTTGATTCATGTATGCCTGTCCGTGTAAGTTAGTGCCGCTTTGGGTTCACGACTAGTCATGTCGGCCCGGGTTCTCTGTCATATGGATGCTAGCGACACTATCATATACGTGAGCCAAAAGGCGCAAACGGTCCCGGGCTAGGTAAGGTGGCACCCGTGGGAATACCGTGCGTGAGGCCGCAAAGTGATATGAAGTGTTACATGCTAGATCGGTGTGATTTAGGATCGGGGTCCCGACAGCGAGCCAGAGGAGATCAGCGGTGGGGCCATGGATGAGATTGACGGCGGTTGAACCCGAGGGGTTGAGGGTGGGCCACTTAACATGTGACATAGCCCGCCTCAGGCCGTCGTTGTCAATGACCTTGATGTCGTAGCCGGCGGCCGAGACATGCCCGCATACTCTAGCCTGCTGCTTGAGTGCCTGCCGCCAGTAATGCTCATCAGCTTCCTCGGCGACGTCCGGCGAAGAGACCACTATACGCCTCTTTTGGGCCAGTCGCTCCTCGAGCTCCACAGGAAGAGTAGCCGGGCTTAGGCTGCGACGCTCTGGAGTGGGGGATGGGGATGGGGATGGGGATTTGCGGGAAAGGGGGCGTTTGGCAGGCGTCATCTAAGAAACTCAGGGCGGCCTGGGTATGGAGATCGGTGGGTAAGCTGCACGGGCAAACCGGCAGATGTTGACAATGGAGGCCTTGCGATGGCGGCGGCGGGGACCTTGCTAGGGTTTTGAGCGAGGGAGGGCGTGTGTGCGCACGCCTGAGGAGGTTTTGGTGTGTGTGTGTGTTGTGTGTTGTGTGTGTGTGTGTGTGGAGGGGGATGCGGGGTGTTTGAGGAAATGACGCGGGTACTGAAAATTTTACTACGCGGGAGTCAAACACGGGAGTGAAATGCCGGGCTATTGAAAATTTTGATGATAGTGCATCGCACACGGTCCAGAGATAACAACTGTGTGTTATGAAATAGAAAACCCCTCAAGGCGGGCAGATATTTTCTAGGGATGCAGGCGGGATTGGGAACAAGAAACATCGCACACGGTCCGAAGATAACAACCGTGTGTTATGAAACAGAAAAACCCTCAAGGCGGGCAGATATTTTTGAGAGGGGGGCCTCGTGGAGCCCAATGTACTGTGCAGATGTGTGTGTGACAGGGGCACCAGCGTGGCACACGGTTAGTTTGAGTGAACCGTGTCTCTTGCGTCATCCGGCTTGTCTAATGTTCATAAATTTGGCGAAAAATGACGCGGGAGAGGGTCAGAACACGAACACACTTGCATGTGGACCAAATTTATGTATCAAAGGGGTGGTTTGATTTTCAAATACCAAATGCAACTTCGATGTGGCACCTCTCTCGCAAAGCGCACGGTATTGCTTGCCCCCACCCCCCCCCCCCTCGTGTAGGCACGAATTGGGAATCCTAAGCTATGAATGCATGCCCCCTCCCCCCCCCAATCAAGGTTCACCTAGCAAAGTATGAAGTATCTAGCAGCCCCCCTCCTCCCTCGTGTCGGCACGAAGGGAATCCTAAGCTATGAATGCATGCCCCCCCCCAACCAAGGTTCATTCACCTAGCAAAGTGCGAAGTAGCTAGCAGCCCCCCCCCTCCCTCATGTCGGCACGAAGGGAATCCTAAGCTATGAATGCATTCCCCCCCCCCCCAACCGAGGTTCACCCTAGCAAAGTGTGAAGTAGCTAGCAGCACCCCCTCCCTTATGTCGGCACGAAGATCCTAATCTATGAATGCATGCCCCCCCAACCAAGGTTCACCTAGCAAAGTGCGAAGTAGCTAGCAGCCCCCCCCCTCCCTTGTGTTGGCACGAAGGGAATCCTGAGCTATGAATGCATGCCCCCCCAACCGAGGTTCACCTAGCAAAGTGTGAAGTAGCTAGCAGCCCTCCCCCCTCGTGTCGGCACGAAGGGGATCCTAAGCTATGAATGCATGCCCCCTCCCCCCCAACCGAGGTTCACCTAGCAAAGTGCGAAGTAGCTAGCAGACACCCCCCACCCCGTGTGTCGCCATGAAGGGAATCCTAAGCTATGAATGCATGCCCCCCCAACCGAGGTTCACCTAGCAGAGTGCAAAGTAGCACCCCCCCCCCCACACACACACACACTTTTAGTCGGTGGGCCAGAGAGGCATATCTCACCAAGATGGATTGTAAAACGGACCAAGAATAATCCACCTTGGTCGTACAACCTCTCTCTTGTTGTTGGTCAAAGTGATGGCCGTCCATGTGACCCAGGAGATGGGCTAGCTCGCCAATAATCACGCAAGTAGCTAGTCCCCGAAGACAACCACTGCATGTGTGTGGCCCAGACATATGTATGGAGAGGTGTGTTTTTTAGTAACAATGAAACAACTTTGATGTGGCACCGTGATTTCGAACTAGAAATCCCCACACTGAGTGAGGGTTAGGTTGACGATGCATATGTATGTTACGCCACACTTCAAGCCAACGACGGGGATTCATGCATGCATGCGTGCATAGTATATGCGCTCAAACTTAAGGTCTGAATCTCACCATGACCTATACTACGATAACACGAACCAAATGAAGATCTGTCATGGTAACCTATCTTGTTGTTGGTCAAGGTGATCATGGATGTCCATGCGGGCCCACGAATATATAGGCTTGTCGCTGATAACCACGCGAGGGAGTGTACCGTTCAAAGGCAACCACTACATGCATATGTGTGGAGGTGATGCATGCATGCATGTTTGAATACACAATATTGATGCGGCGCGTGTGTCAAAAATCGTACACTAGATCCCCACATAGAGCGAGATCGGTTCATGATGTGTCGTTGTACTAGCCACTTCGACTTGATGGGAGGGATTCATGCATACACATGCATGTGTGTGTGCTCAAACTATATCATGCATGTCATCCCAGAGCAAAAATAATAATCCCCTCCTGAGTCAAATTAACCTCTCTTGTTGTCAGGCAAAAAGTAGTGATGGACCAAGCGGGCCCATAAATGGAAAGCATCGATATCGCTGATAACCACTTAAGTGGGTGTGAGAGGACAACTGATAACGATTTCACGACTCTGATGTGGCACCGGCCTGCCTAACAAAACGGTCAACCCACACGGTGGCTCACAACTCGTAGTGTACTGTGAGCCACCCGCCACCCCCAGACGCACACACCCACACACACACCGCGAATCCACCGCAACTACGATGCATGTTAAATTAATTATCCCGCAGTGAACATGTTGTTACCAAAGGAGGGACATTTTAATTTCAAAAAAAATCACAGAGATCATTAAGACGTTTTAGTACATTGATTGATTGATTTTCTACGGATATAATGTGCAAAAATCAAATTTGAGCTACATGCACACGTGACAGTGCACCTAAATGGATTGCAAAAACACATGTGTCTCACTGGGTTCATGTTTACTCCCCGTGCAACAAATTTCAAACATTGAGAATCTTGATTTTTAAATTCTAGTACATCCAAAACTTATTTGAAGTTCATGAAACTTATCGTGTTGTCATATGGACACCAATACAAAGTGGCATCATACTTTTTTTGTCAAATTTAAGACCAGTTTTGATGTAATCTTTATCTAATTGCAGATGGAAGATTATTAATAATTGGGAACCAATATCCCAAACGGATTATTTATTCAAACCGTGAGCGTTAGACCAACAATGGATATGTGCCATCCTTCGGTTAAGCAATAAAGCGGTAGCATTAATCATCCAAATAGAAAAACAATATACGTGTCGTCGTGCGACCCGTGTGCCTTGCGAGTAGGCGTGAGTTGACAGGACGCATGCGAGCAGTCCGCCGCGCAGGCAGACGGGGAGGCATGCGTGCAGGTGTGTGAATTGACGGAGGCGTGCTCGCTGCGCAGTGTCATCGGGAGGCGTGCGAGTAGCTGTGTGAAATTTGGTAGGCATGCCAGAAGTCCGGTGCGCAGGCTCATCGGGAGGCAAGCCATCGGTTTGACCACCGCTCGCCTCTCTCCCACAACTCCCACTACTCCATATTAATGGTGCACCCGAGTGGCCGCACCCCCATCCTCGCTACACACACAAAATCCTCCCTCTCCGCTTGCATCCTTGACGCCGCTCTTAGTCCTCAAAGCCGTCAGTGTATGAGGATGCCGCCGAAGCACCCCATTGGAGGGAGTGGCGATGTTGGGGCTGCTAAAGCACCGGAGCACGGCATGGCGATGGAGACAGAGGTTGTCGTCACCGCCAGCGAGTTATCGTTGCACCTTGACGGCGTCGACGGTGTCAAGCTTCCACAGCCAGAGGCAGAGTTCCACACCGACTCCGACGACCACTCCGGCGATGACTCCGATTACGACGGACAGCTGGTTAGTCATCTATACCCATTTATGTGTCAAATAGATCATAGGGTTTCTCTGGTTACTCCTGCCTCCCCCTTTTTGGAATAGAAATCATATGGTTATGTTCTCCCAATCAATGAAATCTGAGTAAGTCTTGTTAAATCCGTGTAGTGTATTGATTGTTTGAATGGTACGGGTGATAAGTGGTTAGTTGTTTCATCTGTGCAAATGATTTCTGCTAGTAATCCGACTAGGGTTACTGTTCGTGCTAATAATTCCTGGCCAGGGCTTGACAATTGATTTTGAATGACCTACATATGTTTGTGCCATTATTTTCTTCAAGATTGGTCTGTACATAAACGACTGTGCTTAAAAATCGAACCATAATCTCTGGATATGTATAAATAAATAGCCATAAATTCCTAATCCTACTTTACGGCATGTAATCATTGATTTGATGCCAAATTTGTTTTACTATTTTTATAGGTGTTGTCTGACGATGTGGATAGTGAGGATGAAGATGGCAAGAGGAGGTACAAGAGGCAAATCCTGAGGGAGCTTTATGAGGGAATGCATAACAGGCGTATTAGGATCTGAAACGGCGGCTACGGATGCCCATTTTGCAACCATAAGCTTCATGATGCGTATCTAAGTGTTCTGGCGCATGCAAGAGGACGGACCATTGGCTCCTTCAAGCAAAAGTATTCTCGCAGGGTGGCGCACGGCGCGTACGCCGAGTACCTGGAGAAGCTTCAGGATCATGCCGGCCGCATGTGAGATGAGATGTGGGATGGATCGAACTATGTACGCTTGAGTATGCTTAATGCGGCTGAACTATGCTTATGTACGGGTACGCTTATTATCTATGTCTGGGTATGTTAAATATTTGGTAAAAATTTGGTAAAAATTACAAAGGCAGACCAATAAACTAGGATGGAGGTAGTACATCAATCACACACGGTTCCCAAAATTGGAACCGTGTGCAATGACTTTCATTTTGCCTGTTGCGTCAATCACACGCGGTTCGCTCTAGCAAACTGTCACCACCAAAATTCTTTGTGGGACAGAAAACCCTCACCATCCAATTCAAAAAATAAAAAATAAAACCCTCACCATCCTCACGTCACAAAAACCCTTACCCCGCCCGCCACCCCCTCGACCCCTCCGGTACGTTCCTTGTTCACACCTGCACAAGCTCCTCCACGTCTATGCCATGGCACCGCCTATCGCGGCGGTAAACATTAGCTCGACGCCTACTGTCGCCAGGCTGCCGGCAAAGCCCACCGTATTTCGCCACTTCCGCTTGCCGCCGCCTATTGCCATCAACTTTCTCGACGCTGCTCGTGGTCGACCCAATTCCGCTCGGTTGGGGAATCTGCCGTATTGAGGGTTCTTTCTCATGGACGACAAGGTAACTAATTTAATGAGATATTATCTCATATCTTATCCCAGTTCATCTGCCTCCTTTAATCACCCGGCAAAAATCGCCGTGAATTCATTTTTATTCTAGCTGATTTGAGGGTTTTTTTCATTCGTAGAATGTACAGTGCGCCGACACTTCAGGACTTTGCGACCTCCGCCAGAGATTCCATCTCACCGTACCAGATAACTTGAGGATGCGCGCGGTATGTTCAATCTCACCCTAAATCGGTTGGCATGGCCTACTTTTCTGAACATATTCTAAATATTGCTACATTTGGATAAAAGGTGCCACATGCACCATATAAATCAAAGAGGATTTCCCCTCTTCTTTCTATATTAGGCAAATTAATGATGTATTGTTCTTTCGATTACTCTCATATTTCCATGACATCATGTTTACCCTATCTATTTAATTATAGATTTTTGTCCTTCGATTTCAACTGATGTACAGTTCTTTCAATTTGGGCCCATATTTGCATGTTACCATATTTTCTTTAACAATCCTACCATTTTCTGCAGAACATCCCATGCTATGCAACAGATTATGTAGTGCACAATTTTTCCCTTTACATAGATGAAGGCTCCACGGATGTCATACTGCACACAAACCATGGATTTACAATCGTTGCTACTGTAAGATATGATGAACGTGGTGACTCCTATTTTGGCACTGGCTTTTGGAAAGAAATTGTAAAGTTTTATGTACTGAAAGCTCGCACTAAAATTTCACTGCACATAAAAGGGCCTCGTCATGAGATATATGCTAACTTCCCCGACAAAATCATCCGTCTAGACTTTGTTCAAAGTAAGTTTTCTTTT
This sequence comes from Triticum urartu, assembly GCF_056163025.1. NCBI lineage: Eukaryota > Viridiplantae > Streptophyta > Magnoliopsida > Poales > Poaceae > Triticum > Triticum urartu. The sequence goes on from NC_141877.1 coordinate 227,921,237, forward strand.
CAACTATCTGCGTGTTGACTTACCCAGCAATGTCAAATGAATTGTGTGGTATTTAAGCAACCAATTGTTATTCCCTTTTCTTACTATATACCTACCTAATAACTTCTAGTTACCAATACACTTTTCTATGGCCTTGTTTTAACTAAATATTCCCTGTACTCCCATTTCTATCAGAAAGTGCCGCTGACAAGGAGACTCCAGAGGTGGAGAACGGGGCTGCCAACAAGCGGAGGCGGGGCGAGCTAGAACCGCAAGCGACTCTAGCAGGCCTAGACTTCATCAGCAGCCTCCTCGATGATATGTTGAGAGTCATCATATCCCTCCTCCCAATCAAATATGGGGCATGGACAACCGTCCTTTCCCGGCGGTGGCGCCCCCTATGGAACTCCAGCCCTCTCGACCTCATAGACACCCACGAGCTCTGCCATGGCTATCACAAAAGCTTGGATGCATTTTCCAAGATCCTCGGCAGTCACCTTGGCCTAACCAAAGGCCTTAGGATGGGCAAGTTCCATTCCAACGGCAAGGACTGAGCCAAGCTTGATGAGTGGTTCCGATCCCCCACCCTAGATCAGCTCGAGGAGCTCACTTTTGATGATGGGCATATGCGGTCGCTGCCAATGCCCGCACTCCGCCTCACGCCCACGTTGTGTGTCGCCAAGTTCAAGAACTGCCATCCCCCCTTAATGGCGCGCCCGCTCTTATTCTACCATGACTGAAGCACCTCGAGCTCGTCGTCGTCTTCCTCTTAAACGGTGACATGGAGCGCCTGCTCCGTGGCTGTACTGCACTCGAGTACCTTCGTCTTCAGGCGATCAATGGGTTGAGTACCTTCCACATCACACACATGACTCTCCGGACTATTTATGTGTGTTGCTGGTGCGGCGGGAAGACATCACAAGATATGTACCACAGTATGGTCATTGAGGACACACCTGCACTTGAGAGATTACTTGTAGTTGATCAAGAAGGTCCAACAAGAATCAATGTCATTTCTGCGCCGAAATTGACAGTGGTGGGCTACTCGTCTCACAAATACTCCGAACCTGTTATTGGATCCACACCCGTTCAAGTACAACAGCTGCCTTCTACCTCTCCTTCTACAAATTAACATTATTTCTAATTTTGAAGATGTTTGTTAGTCTGTCATTCAGAAAATGATTCTGACAAGCTTGATCCCGAAACTGCGCACAGTGAAGGTCTTGGCACTAGAATCTATCGGCCCCAACCTAGAGCAAGTTGTCAGTTTCCTGAGATGCTTTCCGTGCCTGGAGAAGCTATATATCGAGGTGATGTTCCTTTCCTGTTAAATGTTAACCATAAGGGAGTTCAAGTTTTCTTAGGGAACTATTCATCCACTCTAACCTTTGTGAGGAAGGCTACATTTTTCTAGAATGTAATCAAATGCCCATGTTAATCATGTCAGATCGAAGATGGCATGTTAGTGCGTTTTACAAATCCTGCAAACCAAATAGGCCTGTAGTAATGTCCAAAACTGCATGTAGGCACTAACACGTTTTCTTCTTTTGTAGATAAGATTAGGCCCAGCGGTGGATAATGTGATACAATATAACAATCACGTCGAATGCCTAGATCTGCATCTCTCAGAAATTACTTTGAACTCCTACCGAGGGACCTTACCGGAGATTATATTAGCCAGGTTCTTTGTTCTCAGAGCAAGGGTGCTGAAGGAAATGAGGTTTGCCCTACACTTATTTTGCAAAAATGAATGGTTTGTTGATCAGCGTCGGCGCCTGCGGTAGAATGGAGTAGGCTCCAAAAATGCTGAATTTCATTTTGGAACTTCAGATGACAGAGTAATCGGAAGTCATCGTGTCAACCCCATACATGACTTCTCAGTGGCTGACCCCTTTGCAAAAATTGTGAGGTTTCGAAACCAGACTTAGAAGCGGTGATATTAGTTTGAACCTCTCTGATATCCATGTTCAGCAGATCAGTGCGAGCGTTTGCAGCTGATGAGCTGAATTTCATTTCTAATATCAGTTTGAACCTTGTAATCTTCGAGTTTGAGCCATATAACTCTGGAATTTGAACCTTGTAACATTTCGAGCTTTTGCCGTACAATCATTGAAATGGCATCGTATGAGACTCGTATATTGCTAACACTATTTTGACCTTAATATGCAATGGTCTTAGATTTTATTAACCATTCTCGAATCAGTTTACCTTGTCGATCTCACAGCACACGATCTATATAGCTAACTCGACTGTGATCTTCGACATTATTGCACATAGTTGGTTTCTTCCACTATGTGCACTGTAGAGCGCAGAATTAATTATCGCACTCGAGTGTCCATCATCACCCTTCTGTGTAACTTTGACCTCATCACCCATGGGTAAACTTATGATCGAAGTCATCACACACACTTCGTTTTTACAAAGCTTTTTTCCAATAAATGCCCATGATTTGTCCCTCTTCTAGCCGATGCATGGCCAAACTAGCCGGGCGGGAAGCTTGCGCGGTAAACAGCACGGTAGCGTGGGAACAGGCTCACCGACGATACATTTGGCGCATCTTCGAGCCCACGCGTGCGGTGCAGTGTTGTCAAGCATGCACTTGAATCCTCCGCTATGAACACCGTGACAAGACGTGACGATTACAGGCCGGTCGGTCCCCATTTATTACAGCGGCCATTTAACCCTTGTGTCTCTTCAACCTTTTGATCACGCCCCACCATTGCTAGAAGCACACCCACCACGAGAAATTCTTAGAGGGTATCCTGTGCGGCTCCAATGGCGCTCCGAGCGGCTGCCGACGATGAGCAGCAGTTCACCATGCGTGTCGTGGTGGACACCCACAGAAGGTTCATGGACCTCTCGGTGGTGTACACCAACGGCCCGGTCTAGGTGGAGCACTCCATACACATCATGAAGTTGTTGCTTGACGCAGAGAAGTACAAGGTGGTCGGTTTCGACCTCGAGTACACCCGCGCTCGTGTCGGGTCTCGTCCCAAGGTCGCCGTCGCCCAGATGTGTGTGCGCCACCACGTCCTCATCTACCACTACTGCCTGGACACAAGGCCTTGCGAGCGTTTCGTCAGATTTGTCAACAGCCCCCACTACATGTTCGCTACGTGGACATCACCAACGATGTAAAGGCGCTCAAGAATTCGGGCATTGCCTGCCAGAATCTTGTTGACAACCAAGGGCAATACAAGATCTGGGGCAGCAAGGAGCATGAGAAGGACTCACTGGTTCACCTCGCCGAGGCCATCATCGACACCTACTACAGAGACATGAAGGATTAGTGCAACAAGGACAAGCGTGCCTGGCACTCAGCCTGGATGGAGAAACTTGACAAAGCTCATGTCGTGTACGCAGCCAAGGAGGCGTACACGAGCTACGACATGTACAGGCGGATCGTTACATGAGGAAGTGCCTCCTTCCACAAAACGGCCAGAGATCCAGCCGGAAACAGAGCAATGGCAAGCGTCGTCGCAACAATAAATAGATGATTAGATCCTCGTTTCTCCTACTTTAGTATGCATGTAATTGCTTACTTTGGTGTGTGGAAATGTTATGTGTGTAGTCACTTGTATAATTGTATGCTTAATTTGGTTATGCAATGCTGTCTTTTTAAGTATATATGTTGATGCTTTGTAGACAGAGCGTAGATGCTGTGCGGACAAAGAAAATCACATCGCACACGGACTAAACAATGAAACCCATCGGTGATGTTTTCATCAATCACTCACAATTGTATATCAGCAATCATTTGCTCACAACACGCACGGCTTGTTAGCAATAATCGTCTATGTTGTTATCGGTCTTCGCACATGTTTTCGATTACAGACCTGTTTGCCTCGTATCACACACATCTTGTTCATTTGAACCGTTTCTGCTCTCATGTCTCAACGCAAACAGTTCATCCGAGTGAACCGCATGCCGTATATCGCACACACCTTTCATCTGGCTGACCGTTTCTTTTATGTTGCCTAATCACAAACAGTTCATTCGAGTGAACCGTATGTTGTACATCGCACACACCTTCATCTGGCTGCCCGTTTATTTTGTTCCTCCTCATCGCAAACAATTAATTGAGCTGAACTGTATGCCCTGCATCGCACACACAACTAAAATCTGAACCGTGTTTGATGCATCCTTCATCGCAAACGTTTTGCACATTTTTGACGGTTTTTTTACACCACCGTTTGCGATTATGGCATCGCACACAGTTTCGTCGAAGGGTCTCTAATCGTAGTGTCGCGTTAGCAGCAATCTGCAGTAGTGTACAAACCCTTATAGTAGATGCAATACACAAATAAATATGAAAATGTCGTACAATACTAGTACGGCAATAGTTCACATCCAAAAGCATGCGCAATATAAGAGGTAGCAATTAAGATTGTCCAAAAGAATGTGCAATTAAACACAATTAGACTTGACCAAATCAAGCAACACTATTGTTGACAAGATCATCCTTGCCACCACCGGCTATGGCACCGCCATCATCACCATTGCCGGAAGCACCACATTGGCCGAAGCACCACCACCACTGGCCATAAGATCATGAAGCTCTTGCCTCCTATGAACCATGATATCCATTCTTTTCAACTCATAAAACTTTGTTGCCATCGGTTCCATACCACTCAGATCCATCATCAAGAATCGGTCCTCCCCGGCGATCTTGTTGTCCTTCCTCTTTTGCTCCTCAAGAGCGATATTGCGCTCCTCGGAGGCACGTCTTCTCTCCCACTTTGCCTCCTTTTGTTGGTTCTTCTCGGCCAACGCCAACTTAGTTGCCAAATGCTTCTCCATCATAGTTTCCTTACTTCACCATTGTACTAATTTGCTCCCTCAAGCTAGAGACGACCTCTTCACACTATCTTTCTCCAACTTTCTTCCATCAGGCTTTCCCTTATTTCTTCCTCCCTTTCATGCATCATCTTCTTCCAAGTTAACGGGTGCACCTTTCTTTGGTAGAGCTTCTTGATCCCTCAACCTCCATTTCTCATTTTCTGGAAGCAAGTTCCAACAATGTTGGAGCAAAAATGGTTTGCGTTTGGAAACCGCAATTTGCTTGAATCTTTCACAGGCAATGCAATCCTACATTTGGAAAACATGCAAGTGTGAGCTCATCATCAAAGCAAATAACATCACAAATGTGCACAACAAAATGACAACAAACTCACATAGTCGTCAATTGTGCAATCACTTGGAGGTGCGTTCCTAACTTTCTCCAAGAAACCACTCCAACAGCCACAATGTGTTTTGATCACATCCCACCGGCCTTGGAGTGAATTCAATGAAAGGTCGGATGGGGTCGGCATGAGCTTATGGTACTTGTCCTCGATGAAGGAGCACTCATGATGTTCACCTCATTCTCCTCCAACAAATCCGCATATGATGTATGAACGGTATGCAAGTCGTAGCTACACAATCCAAAGGGCGAAGCACTAATCAAATGAACCCAATTCGGCGCACACCGGTGGAAAGGAAGAAATTTTACCTCTCTGACGTTTCCTCGAGCGTGTTGTGGACGCCGGTGGAGTTGACGGGAGCGCGGGGTACATGGGCCTCCGGATTGGGTGGAGGAGGCACCTGTCGTCGAGCCGTCGAAGCCTTGGCCTTCTTCGGGACCTTGGTAGGTGCAGTCGGAGCCTTGACTTTCCTCAGGCCCTAGGCAGAGGCCACCGAAGCCGAGCCGGTGCCTGAGAAGGCACCGCCATACGCGGGAGGGAGCAGGGTGCCCACGGTCGGAAGGGGAACGCCTCCCTGGACGACATGGTTTCGCTCCCGCTTCTGTTTCACCCCAGCAACGATCGGAATTGGCGCAACAAGGTGGTTGCCTTGTCGCTTTCGTTTCACCCCAGCAGCAGCCAGAATTGGCGCAGCAACATGGTTGCCCTGTCGCTTCTGTTTCACCCCGGTAGCGGTCGGAATTGGCACAGCGACATGGAAGCTGCCTGCGGAGGGCGAGGAAGGTAGAGGCGGCACTGATGGGGTCGGCGAGACATGAAAGCCGATGGGCGGTGGCTGCCGATGCTCCATGTCATCAATTGAGTGGTCGGAATTGGTGCGGCGACGTGATTGCCCTATCGCTTCCATTTCACCCCAGCAGCGGTCGGAATTGGCGCGGCGATGTGGAAGTTGGCCGCGAGGGGGCAAGGAAGGTAGAGGCGGCCCTGATGGGGTCGGCGAGACATGAAAGCTGATGGGCGGTGGCTACGGATGCTCCATGTCGTCGATTGGGTGGCGCGACGACGCAAGGCCAGGAAGATCAACGGCGGCGAGAGGGTAGGGGCAGCAAGCAAGGTAAAATGTCACTCCCACCAACTCGCACCTGATACAGAGGGAACAGCAAAAGGGCGGCAAAAACTAGACATGTGGTGCTCGGGCCAAAATATACCAAAAGATCCGGGCCATTTTCAAGGACAGAAAACAGCGGTTAATATAGTCGCCGGGGTGTTTTGTAGGATCGGCTAAAGATGCTCTCACTCGGTAAAAGTTTACTTGACAAGACTCTAAACTGGAGTATAAACCACAGTTGCGGGTAAAGAATACAGGTAAATTCAATTTCCGTCACTTTGTAGCATCTAATTGGGAGCAATTACTTGCACCAGGGTGAAACTCCCACTTCTCTATAACACAATCTTACCTATCAAACAGTCATCTTATGAGATAGCCGAGAGATTCCGGGAGAAAGGGAACTAGGATGGAAAACCTAAAAGACTAAATGCATCTACCTGTGATTGTGCAATTGAATTACAATGGTTGGCACCAGAGCTACAAACACAGGTAACTTAGGATGAGGCAAAGAACCTCTCCTTAACCAAAACTTGAATTGTTGCTCCCTGAGGGTGGTGGTCTCAGCATGGAGTGATGGTTAGGGGTAGCCGAACTGGGCATGCCCGGGTTGAACATGACGCTGGGTGCTGCTGATGACGATGAGCCGGGATGGATAGCTGAGAGCGGCAGGCGCGGCCCAAATGAGAGCATCTGCTGCTGCTGTTGCTGTTGTTGCCGCTGTTGCTGCTGCAAGAAAGCCATCTGGGCTGGATGCCCCTGCATGTTATTGCTGTAAAACGCTTGCATGCTGGCCGGTGGCATTGAGCCTGGCATTGCTGGTGATCGAGGGCTGGCTTGACTCATTGGATTTGATGCCATGGTACTGCTGCTGCCTCCGGGCATGGGACCTCCGGAGGAAGCAAATCGAGCCGACATAAACCGGACACGCTGGGCTGTAAGATTCTGCCTGGCCCTCTCAACCTGCTCGCTTTCCTTCAAAAGCAAGGTCTCCACCTCTGCAAATTGCTTCAGCTTCAACTCCAATCTCTTTAACTGTAAATCCGACATAGTTATATTAGAATGATGAAAGCAACATATATCACCCCTTTACCAAGTTGTTAACAGAAGCAGGCAGGTTAAGGCTTCAAACCAAATCTCATATGATACTTGCTTGATCGTCCTGGACTTCAGTAAAAGCTAGGGTTTCTTTTTTCTTTTTGCAAAGATATCACCTACTTATGCAAACTTCCAAAAATATTATGACAGAACAATTTGTTTCTTTTACCACATTCAGAAAATACCCTGAATCAGCCAAACTTGGCAAAAAGAACTCATCTGGAGCACAAACCAATACTTCCCAATGGGATCCCGAGCCAATGTCCTTCCATTCCCGAAACATCTTTGCTTTTAGCAGTGTTTTGGTCTGATGAACTACCATTGCCAAAAGGCGAGGTCAGGAAACAATGTCAAGAACTCTTGTTGAGGACTTGAGGTTTTATCAAAGAACAGCAAAAGATGTGGTATGTTACAGCAACTTCAGTGCCGAATTAGATTTCAAGGCTTCCATCGTCACTCATAAAATAAATGTGCAAGAACTGGTACAACAGCAGCACACAGTAAATGCAACATATGCAGCAAAACAACAGGAAGCAAACTAGATTATCATCTACCTCGTAGCAAATTGCAGCACGCTAAACTTTTGTGTTCCAACGAACCTGGTGATTTATGATGGTGGCCGCTAATCTCTGAATTTCACGCTCCTCCTGATCTGCAAAAAGTTTGCACTTTGTTGCCGCTGCTGACAAGCCACACATTGCAGCGTATTTGACGTTTTCGGGAGAGACGGATGATGAGGCATCTGTTTCAGAATAACAACGCACTTTACAATAATTTATGAAACATCAGACACAGATGACAGACTAATTTTGGGAATAAAGCAGTTACCATAGTTTGGACGAGCAGCTTGACCCATGACATCATTGCCTTCTGAACACATCCTTAATACAGTAAAAATTAAATGGTAAGAGATAATAATAAAAAAGTAACACAAAGTATTTTTTTAAAAAGCATCGACTGTAAGTCGACAACTAGACCGTGATTAGTCAACTAGACAGTTTTGCCAGCCCAACTCAGTGCAGACTCATGAGTAGCAGAGCAAATCAAGCGGATCATCTGCTAGTCACTGGCTAGCTCAGCTCTGACTAATAATCTCGACTGGGAACCTCAAGTCGCTTTACTTGATGAACAATAGCCCCACTGACAGGAGTGTTTGGAGGTTAAGGGCCCGTTCTTTTGAGCTGCGGCTTGTGCATAAGCTGCAGTGAAATTAAGCCCGTGAGAAGCTGCTGTGAAATAAGCCCCCCTGTGAATAATCCATCCAGTTCTTTTCTGTTTCTGTTTGTTTAGCTTATTTTCTGATAAACTAGTGAAAAGTCCGTGATACTCCTGGAGGCATCGTTCTGTCAGGTAGGTGGATTTGCATGGGGCAGGGACGACTTGTTCTGTTGGCTAAACGGTGGCAGTTTTGCCGTAAATACAAGCAACGAAAAGGGCAAGGAGAAATACCGCTTCACTTTTGAAGGGCTACGCTCAGGAAGCTGCCCTTCGCTGGCTTATCTCAAACGTGAAGGCGTGGGCTGTCGCTGGAAATTAAGCTAATGGCACCTAAACGAGTTCTTTTAGGCTTGAGCTTAATTTCCACCGTAAGCCTCCCATAAGCTTGAAACGAACCGAGCCTAAGTCAGTATCATGCGTCCAGATAGTGCAGGATACCGAAAGTAGCGTGTCAAATCAAGCAAGGATGGGGGCATGAGCAGCGGAAAACCTAGCCCTGGAAATTCCTGCCAGCTAAAATATGCCTACCTGTGTAATGACCACTCAAATTAGTCCTAAACATGCACTATATGACTTGAAAACCCACAGCCTACCTAATTAAATCTCCGAATAGACTCAACTTGTCGAGTTGAAAACAACGAAACAATATCAACAAAGTTGAGACTTGCATTTTCTGTTCATTAATCACATCACTGAAGAACCCCTAATGCAGGATCTGTTATAAGAAGCTTATCCCTTAATTAGAGTCCTAGTTGATTAAGCATCTTTGTTAGGAAAAGAGTCTGGTCAGTTTAGAGATGGTATTAGAGTTTGAATAGATTTACCGGCTTCTTGGTCAAGTTTTGTCTACTATATAAAGGGGCTGACCCCTCTCAATAAAGCAGAGAAGAATATTGTTGTTTACTTTTATCTACTTTTCAGTAATTAGGGTTAGGTCAGTTGTAGATTCTTCCAATTTGGTATCGGAGCCATCTACAAGTCTTTTTTCACTAAATGACACTTTCTGAAACTTACTTTCCTCACTGACTGCCTCAAAAACTTATTTCGAGAGCTAACCCCTCGCACAAACGCCTATTAGTTTGGCGTTTCTAGTACACATGGTAACGCCACGTAATTTGGCACAATCCAATCCCAGCTGTCAGTCCGTCCTACGTGGAAAAAAAAATCAAAAGGCGCCAAATCAGTTGGGGCCTCTCTATTCCTTAGTGATTCCCCAAACCCATTGTTACTGGCGGCATCCCAGCACCTTCGCCGGCCTTAGATCTCTCACTTTCCAGTGTTACTAGCTGTGCACCCTCACTGCACCTCTCTGCGCTACTGTGCTGCTGGTGGTTAAAGCACAGGGCTGGACGCCGCCCTGCACGCGCCTAGCCAGGGATGGCTCCCATATCATGCTCGTATACTACTACGCCCTGGACGAGAAGCTGATCATCTACGACTAGCTCAGCGATGGCTTAGGCCTTACAAGTCTCGTCGCCAGCGCGCACAAGGGGAATCGTTCGATAGCTAAGAGAAAGACGCCAACTGATTTGGCATCTTTGACCTTTTTTCCACGTAGGACGGACTGAAAGATGGGATTAGATTGTGCAAAATTATCTGGCATTACTTCGTGTACTCCCTCCGTACCAGTGCATTAGGAACGTTACGAAAACCAGATAGTCCCAAAATGCTTTAGGCGCGATGCATTAACTAAACATCTCGTTCCTGTTTCTTGCCACGAAAAAAGGAATCAGTCAATAGAGGATGTGGGGCTTGTATGACTTCAATGACTTGAGATTACCTAGCACGACATGCAGTGGCCAGTTCTCTGCATGCAATGGTATTAATTAGCAAATAAACATCAAGTTCTCTCATTTTTTCCCTCCGCCTTGGTCGCGGTGCACAACCTAAGATGCCTAATGCACTAGTGCAGAGGGAGTACTAGAAACGCCAAATTAATAGGCGTCTATGCGAGGGGTAAACTCCTGAAATAAGTTTTTGAGGGGGGCAGTGAGGAAATTAAGTTTCAGACAGGGTCATTTAGTGAAAAAGACATTGAGATCGAGGCTGTGTAGCATATGAAGATCATCACAAAGCAATTGGAGGCCTTCACACGCCATTGAATGGCTGACAGCCCTGCCCCCACCGCCAGACTCCACGGCTGCAGCAGCCGCTCATGATGCCACCTCCGTCTCCCAAGCCCTGCTCCCCAACGACGACGCGCTCCTGGTGCTTCCCCTCCCCAACAGCACCTCCGGTGTACCCTTATCCAGCACGGGAATTGTCTCCGCCGCTGGCGACGAACCTCCACCCGCCGGGCAAGATTGCCCACCCCCACCACCCCCTCACTTTCCTGCCTTCCACTTAGAGCCTACTTCCCCTTGCAACATAACCCTGTGCCCTGACCACTGCCAACCACCATCAGCCGCCAACGCCCTTTTACCACCTCCAGCCATCTCCTTACTCAGCACAGCCACCTCCTAGAATCAATCTGGGCCACTTGGCACCCTCACCCTACAGCCCAAATCTCAGCCCAATATTGCCACCCACCTACCAGCAGCAGCCGCAGATTTTTGCTGCCGCATCTACCCCTTCACGCCTCCACCTGCCAATCGATTTCATATGCCGTTATGGCCGCACCCCCCTCCAGAACCCATCTATGAATCCACCCCGCCCATTACCTCCCTTCCGCCCCTACCTAACAATCACCTCGGATCAGCTTCTGGTTCAGGCGTGCGTCGCTTCCACAAGCTCGACCTCCCGATGTATGATGGTTTGCCTGATCCTCTTGGTTGGCTCAATAGGTGCGAGCGGTTTTTTTGTGGACAGCGCATGGACGACAAGGTCTGGACTGCAGCCTTACCACCTCACGAATGAAGCTCAGTTCTGGTACTTACAACTTGAGCGTGATTTCAGCATGCCGACATGGGAGCAGTTCAAGGAAGCTCGCCACGTTCAGTTTGGGCCGTCACTCCGCACCAATCCCTTGGACGAGTTGGCACGTCTGCTGCTCAATTCCTAGGTTGCCGACTACACCAGCAGGTTTCTAGCGCTCATGTGCCACAACAATGAGCCATTAACACCGTCCCAACAACAGTTATGTACACAGCAGGGCTGCCCGATGGTCTTCGCACTGACGCCGAGCTTCAGCAGCCGTCTGACTTCCACACCGACATCTCCTTCGCCAAGGCCTATGAGCAGCGGCGTTTCCCTCCAATATCATCACGCCAGCCTTCTCATCCTACAGAGCCCTTGTGCCCCTCCGATCTTCCTCCGGTCAATGCAGCTTTTTTCGAGAAAACGCAAAAGCTTTGCGTTTCTTTTCATTGAAAAGGAGAGATTCAGTTACAATCATCCGAGGATGTGCGGGTTACAGCCGGTTAATTAGTGCACATCCCAGGTTTGGGGCAGCACAAGTCGAAGGCCAGGTGCCCCAGCTGCTGCCCATGAGCGGGCCTCGTCCTTAATGCTATCTAGGAGTGTGTTGAGGAAAGGCATCGCATTGTCAAAGACGCAGCTGTTTCGGTGCTTCCAGATCATCCATGGCACGAGCAACGCAACAGATTTCAGGGCCTTGCGCAGGGTCGGCGGCGTGTCTTCGTTGGCCTGTCTCCACCAGTCCGTAAGCGATGGCTCCTGCGAGGGGATCGGGGCCGGGATGCGTAGCCAGGCCAGGGTCTCGTGCCATGCCTGACGGGCGAGGGGGCATTCCAGCATGAGGTGTCGCACCGTTTCCGGCTGCTGGTCACATAGGAGGCAGCGGGGGTGATGCTGGAGGCCATGGCGAGCCAGCCTCTCAGCCGTCCAGCATCGGTCCTGGTTGGCCAACCAGTGGAAGAACTTGACTCGCGGCGGCGCCCAGCATTTCCAGATCAGCTTCCATGAGTGGCAGGCCGTTGCTCCATGGAAGATCGCCGTGTAACAGGACTGCGCAGAGTAGTTGCCGCTCGCTGTCCAACGCCAGATCAACTTGTCCGGTGCGGTGGAAAGCTCGGTGCGCTGCATGATCTGCCAGAGTTGCAGATACTGACCAACGCAGCTACAATACCTTTCCTACCTGCACCACTGGCACCTGTTCTGTCGTCGACTACTCCAAAGCCAACCCCGCCAGGCAGGTTAGGCGCCTCACTCCAGCTGAGTTAGCAGAATGTCATCGCCAGGGCCTTTGCTGCAACGCGACAAGATTTATGTTTGGGGTCACCGGTGCGTGTGGCTCTTCTTCATCGAGGCTGATGACTACGACCAAGATAGCTCCACATCTGGTAGTACCCAAGGTCCCCTGGGAGGCAATTGACAACCTACAGCTTGTGGACAAGCTATTTTTCATGGAAGGGACAGATGTTATGTGGACCAGCCCATCAAACGTGGAGTCTTATCCCTTAATTAGAGTCCTAGTTGATTAAGCATCTTTGTTAGGAAGAGTCCAGTCAGTTTAGAGATCAAATTAGAGTTTGAATAGATTTACCGGCTTGTTGGTCAAGTCTCTTTAATCTAAAATTGGCTTTAATACATAACCATGATGTAATCATTAAAGTTACATTAGCCCACTAGATCAAACTCATTTCAAATATCACTAGATCTTAAATACTTCAAGAGACGTTTGACTAGAAAGTTTTTAGTCGACAGCATGGAAGTCTGTAAAACCGGTTGACATTCTTTGTGGACAAACACATTTGTAAGACACCCTTCAGGAACTATAAATAGTAGTATATCAATACTTCCATTAGTATTGTTAGTAAAAGTATAAGCATTCAAAAAACAGCAGGAAAGCACAAGTGATGATACTGATATGCCATATAGGTTGCTCACCTGGAATCATCTCTTGTCAAAACAGATAGTGCTGCATTTGCACAGGATGCTGCTATTCTTGGTCCTACTGCAGAGGCCAAAAATGCAACCTGCAAAACATTCCTGAACGGTTAGACCAGCTATATAATAGATCAGGAACAGCCTGAACAGATGCATAGCAATAACAGGAAACTGTATATGTACTATCAAGAAGCTCTGTGATTCTGAATTGTGAGGGGGGTTCTGAGCAAAATTGTTGACTTATCTGCTCCTCACTCCTTAGGTCCATCTAAATATGATGCTCTCGAATTTCATTCAATGACTCTCGTTCAGGGATATCATGTTAGCGCTATAATATGCTATGCACTCAATATTCCCCTTCAAGTTTCATTCAATAACAGTCTTATGTTTCTTTACAGAGGGAGTATCATGTTAGCTCTATAATAGGAACCGAATAATCCCCTATCATGGTATTGCATATATAATGTACCACCAGTGCCCTCAATCAGGTGTGTTTTAGCATTCAATCAATGGCAAATTGGCAATAAGCTATTTATGCAGACAAATACTTAAAATGTGATTTACACCTTTACGGGATTCTATCCAGATTCTATGTCGTTCAACAGCTTTTGATGTTTGAACAGAAAAATAAACTACAATAAGGTATCTACTCATGCAGTCAGTAAAGCTCAACAGTGCTACAGCATAGACATCTCGATTAGCAGTGCCCGCACATGGTCAGCAACTAATAATAGTCACAACTCAATTTCTAAAATATTTTCTCTTAAACCCAGTGTGGGCTCTGATTTACGAATATTCCGGTCAAACAACTTTGGAATTTGCAGTCTATATGCATGTACATCACTAAAAATCAACTGTGTAAAAAAATGGAAATAACTATAAATGTTACTGATCAAAAGTATAATACTTTTCGGCGCCTAAAAGAGAATTGAGGAATTCGATAAATTTACATACAACCCATAGTGAATCACTTACCAGTGACATGACTGGATTAGCGGAATTAACAAATGGAAGCTGTTGTCCAGGTTGGCTACTTTGAGGAACGCTACCTAAGATAAATAATCATCACAGTTACAAAATGGAGGCAGATAAATTTCACTGCCATCAGAACTGAAATGTAACCAAAGTTTATCAACAGAGCAAATAGTGAGTAAACCTGAAATGCCGCCATTGGAATTTGAATATGAAAAGCCATTGCTTTGTACTCTAGATGAAACAGATGCTTCTGGTACTTCAATGCTCTCTAACAGACCATCTTCCACTGGAATACGAATAAAATGGTGAATACATTGCGCCTTAGACTTTGTTCCGACATGTTCAGCAATAGCATTCCAGTTATCATTGTACTTCTCTAAGCCCTCCAGCAACAGTAAAGTTTCCTCGTGAGTCCAGCTGTCCCCATCATTGTCTGATCCATCTTTCGTTCCATCCACTCTCTCAAAATCTAAGCTTGAGTGCCCAGGAACAAATCTTGCATCATGGAAGCAATCCAAGCAAAGAGAAATGTCTGCCTACTCAATCAGTAAAAATGAGGTCAGCTTGCTGCATCTTCACAGACTACTCTCAAAAAGAGCAGTTTACATAAGTACAGTAAAATTGCTATGATACCAGAAAAATAAGATATCCATGATCATCTGCCTGGAGAAAAAATCATGCTGCAATAAGATAGCTATTATCCTTAAAACAGTGTGTACTGGAACTAAGCATATCTACTACTCCCTCTGTCCCATAATATAAGATCTTATGACATCCAATATGCTCAAATATTGGATGTAATAAGATCTTAATATTATGGGACGGAGGGAGTAGGAATCCTAGTCCAAGAGATAGTAGAACATTAAAACTAGGGGAACTCATCGTATGTCGTCCCAAACAACTCCTGCGCCCCCTCCCCCTACAATGAAGATCAACTGCACCAACCCCATCACTGACAGCCACTGCACCATTCTGGCTGCCACTGACTTTCCCTCCATTACCACTACATTGGGCAAGGATAAAGAGCTTTAAGGACATTACGCATAACTTAGATAACCATAGTTTACAGGCATCAACATATAGATTAACTGCAGAAATTCTATTTAATAACGTTCATTCAACAGAACTGGCATGTGTCATCATAGGAATGAGATCTGATTCAGACGCTGCACTTAAGCCCATCCCCAGCCAGAGCCAACTCTAGTGTTGCGCAGCTGTTCAGACTGTGACTTGTGTGCCACTAGCAACAATAACACCAGCCATGGGCAAGTTGCAGTTTTTTGACCGATTCAGGGCACATTTTTCATGCGGTGTTGTATTTCATTATTTTTGTGTGGTGTTGTATTTTTTTCAAATTGGTTTTGTTTTGCCACTGCGGTTGCACTTCACAAATTGTTTGTATTTTATGCAAGTTAGAAACATCGGTATGATGTTATTCCAAGAAAAGATTATACCTTTAGATTGAAGCAAATAGCATAATGATTCATTGTAACACTTTCAACTCAAAGCTGATGTTCCAGACGAGCTGGAGGATAAGATCCAGTCATTTGAGAAGTCAACTATTTACAGATAATACTCCCGCAAAAAAAACTATTTACAGATAATTTGTCTGTTGGAAGATCTAAATAAATGCACATAAATGCGCCAAATAAGGACTCTTTCTATTTATCCTTCAAACTGATCTCTAAACATGCTCTTCTGATCGCATTTTGTTGTTGTACCATAGCATTCTCCAATGAATTACAACATATTATAGAATAAATATTAATGATGAGCAGCATACAAAGAAAATAGTCCATGTATGTACAGGAACTGAAATGTTAGCTGATCAATTCTTATCCTAGGGTGATTCATATATTGCACATCAGCCGGTCATCTAAAAGGAAATCTACACCATTTAAGCCTTCCATTTCCTAGGAAGGATTTGGCCATGGAACTTACTAATTGCAGTACCCCCCCCCCCCTCTATTTCATTTCTTCGGGCAACAACCCCCCCCCCCCCTCCCACCTCTCTCGATAAGGGTCCTTCTGATTCACAGGATTCCAAAACACACGGATTATAATGACATGCCAACTTGAGTCCTACAGGATTTTGTTTGCCATAATGTCTGTTTGATTGCAGCACATGAAAAACAAAGGATTCTTTTAGCTGGTGGATGGAAAATTTCCAATGAAAGGTAATGTAGTGCAAAGGAATCCTTAGAAAGAGATCCCACAGATCAAACAGGCCACGTGAGAACATTTTCTAACCATTCTGATCCTCCAAAATTTCCATGAAAACCAATTAAATCAAAGAGGCACTAAGTGATTCTCCTGCAAAACAATAGAACCATCCGAGGTAGTGGATCCATCCCTACTCCTAATTCCCCTCCTATCAGTTGAGGCTCAAAGTGCAGATAATGATTCAGGACCAATTAATCATGATAATGATATTGCAGTTATATGCACTTCAAAATGATGTTTTCAGAAAGATGAACTATGAAAATTTCATTTCAAGAGATACTAGCTGGATGATGCTTTATACAGGTTCAGGTAAGTTTAGTGACTGAAGACCGCCATAAATATCCAATGTAATTCTTTTACCATGAATGTCCAATGTAATTCTTTGTTGTAAGAAAAACATATGTTGCAGTTATATAAGAAAATAGAATAATTGTTTGATTATTGGCATTTTATAAAATGTAGGGGCACACATTGTGTTTAGCACCAGGGCCTCAAATTCTTATGTGCAGCCCCGTATGACTAACATGATAATTGTCACTTTACAAAGCAAGTATACATTGATAATTTGCAACACGGTGATACTCACTGATACTCTTTTAATCAAACCATTCTATCGAGCCCTCGGTACTTAAAATTGCAAATGAGCTTAAGAGTTGAAATGTACCCTTCAAGCATACTCATGTGGTAAACCAATACTAAATTTTCAATGTGAGAAAATTAATAATATGGAATCATTCTACAAAAGAACCCAATCAATTAAAAATGTGAAGAGAATTGCATAAACAACAGTTCTGACGATGTGGAGAAAGATTTTCTCTAAAAACGTGGATAAATAATCCCATATATGGAGAACGGGAAAAAAAATTCATAGTGTTATAATTGTACGCACCTCCTTTTGTGATTCATAGTGCAAACTGGGCAAAGGTTGTGAACAATAACTACAGAAGTTCTCAGACAGCCTCTCCCAAATCTTTTCGTCCAAGTCTGCAAAGCCAGTATCACCATTTGGCACCTCCAGAGCAGACGAAGTTGATGCCACAGAAGCGATATCCTCTGCTCGGGCACTGCATTTTGGCCGATCAAACAAAATCAGACCATCAATTGACTTCAATGGTGCAGACGCCAGCTGCAGCTCCCCTGTTTGCTCCTCCCTGATTAAAGATGATGCCAGCCTCAAGCCCCGGTGCACAGATCCAGCCGCGAGGTAATTAATAATCCCCCAAGTGTCCAAGAACCTGACTATCCGACTCAGGTCATACAATTCAGCCGTGCTTGTAACAAGCCCCTGGCACTCAGCAAATGCAAGTCTCCTTGACGGGCGCTCCAAATACTTCACAATCACCTTATTCCTCAGCATTATGTACTTCTCTGGTGTATGCCCTGGGGACTTCCCTGAGAAAAAATGTGGCACCACCTGCCTCTCCAACCTGTGTACAGTCGCCGGCGAGAACCAATCTGCAAATTGCAAATCATCCCACATGACCAACAAATGAGAATTAACAATTTGCTCCACAATTTTAGCTTGCTAGAAAGCATCATTGGCGTCAAGAACAAACCTGCGTGTCTGGGGACGACGAGTAACTTGCTGTAGAACTGCTTGGGCACGCCTTGGCATTCCATGAGTGGAGGCACGGTGCAGACATAGGAGGACGGCTTGTCAGGGTCGTTGGACAGGGATGGGTGGTCAGGGAGCATGGCTGCTAGCACCTGGAGCTGCCCGTGCGAAATGTTCTCCAGCGCGGGTGCAGGCGGAGCCGAAGCACAGCTGGCACCACCCGCCAAGGCACGATCAGCGGCGATAACTGCAAGCACAGAGGGATGGAGCCGGCTGATAGTGCGGCGGGTAGCCGAGGGGAAGCCAGAGACGGGCTCCGCTGAGGAGAGCACCTCCGCCTCCCGGAGGTCGGGCACGGTGTCGTCATCACCGCCACGGGCGCCTAGGGTTTCGCCCCCGTTGGCGGAGCCGTGGAGCGCGTCGTCTTCGTCGTTCGCCGCTGCGGAGTCAGAATCGTCGGAGTGGTCGGCCCCGCCGGACTGCTTCAATGGGGAGGTGTCCTGTGAGCGCTTCCGCTTCCGCCACTTGAGCTTCGCATCTGGGAGGGAATTAGGGTTTTGGGGAGGGAAGGGCGGCGTCAGTGCGGGAGAAGGGGCTCGTTCCGGAGAATTGCGAGGTGCGAAGGGGTTGGGACGCGTACCTGAGGAGGACGAGGCCTTGCGAGGCATCGTCGCCGGCGCCGGCGGAGGCGGAAACGGTGGTGGAAGCTTGGACTGTGTGCCCGCGAGTGAGGGGGGCCACGGCGGGGCGGATAGGCACGTGCGAGAGGAGTGAGGAGGAGATTTGAGCTCTCTTGTCCGAAATTTTCACTCCATCCTACAGCTCTCCCTCTGAATTCTGAGATCCGAATACCTTAGCACTGCGTTTGGATGCCCAATTGAGATGCCTGAAATGGAACTGGTATTCTCCAAATTGCAATTCAGCTGTTTGGCTGCAGTCTGAATTGTCGCTTGGAAATAAGACCTAAATTCAGCATTGTATTTTCTTCCATCAAACCTCTTCGTTCCACGATACTGAGCCCTTTCACTCCAATTTAATCCGAATTGGCCTTTCCCGCAAAACATACCCCTTCGCTGCCTTATCCCCTCCTTCCTCGGGCAAAAAGAAAAAAAGGAAGGAACAGGGGCGACCACCAGGGAGCTCGGCCGCCACCACCAGAGATCTCGGCGGCAAGTCCCACGGATCTCTGCGGCCGCACCGAGGTCCGATTCGGCCCCACTCCCTCCTCCTCTTCCCATCTCCTTCCCCGCTCCTTCCTCTCGTTCCCATCCCCGTCCGCATCTCGGGGGCCACCACGAGGACCTCGGCGGCGGCCACAGCAGGACCGCGGCGGCGGAGGCGCCAGTTCTCCAGTCCATCTATTTCTCATTCCTTCCTCCCATTGTCCACGTCCCCAACCACCAGGACCACGACAGCCACCACCAGGGCTTCGGTCGCGGAGGTGCAGGTCTCCTATGGCCAACCCGCCTGGTGCTCTTCCTTCTCCCTCTCGCCAGTCGGCCTTGTGCTCTACCTTCTCCCTCTCGACACAGTCACTCAGGCAACAGCGGGATTTACTTTCTCCAATCTTGTACATGTAACTTGGTTCATTCCCTTTCTCTTCTATGTTAACTAAATTTTTTGTTTATATATTGTGCAGATCTATGAACTGTGCGTCAATCTGCAAGCCAAGTGAAGGTATATGGCAGAAATCCCCTATGTTTTCTATTCATTTGTGCATGTGATGTCTTGCTGCATTGTTTAAATCCTAGATAATCGAATTGTGCAGCTCAATGTCGGATCAATTGGAGTTGGTTGAGTGGATAAATGAAGAAAATAAAAGACGGGAGAGGAAAAGAATTGTTCTGACTAAATTGTTTGTTGAAACATGTGCTCTTGCATTAGCCTTTGTTACTACACAACGGAATAGGGGACCTAGGAACTTTTAATGATGATGAGGACAAGATTAGGAATAGGAAACATTTGCTTAAATGCATGTACTCCCTCCGTCCTAAAATTCTTGTCTTATATTCGTCTAGGTACGGATGTATCTAATACTAAAACGTGACTTGATACATCCGTATTTAGACAAATCTAAGACAAGAATTTTGGGACGGAGGGAGTATGATGGATCTACAGTGGCATGCTATGATCAATTGCGCCTAACTAAACGAAACTTTCATGACCTTTGCACCATGTTACGGGAGAGATGTGGCCCTCGTGATAGTGTATATGTGACCGTGGAAGAGAAAGTTGCAATGTTTTTGCTTGTAGTTGGTCATAGTATTAAGATGAGGATGTTGTGTGGCACCTACAAGCGTACTTTATGGACCATCAGCACACACTTCTTTGTTGTCCTAAACGCCCTACTCTCTCTACATGGGGAGTTCATTAAGCTACCTTCCTCTACCTCTCAAGCTCCTGATGATTACAAATGGAAGTGGTTTGGTAATGCATTTGGATCACTAGATGGTTGTCATATTGACGTGCTTGTTGATGTGGCTGACCAAGGAAGGTATAGGAACGGAAAGCAAGCCATTACCACTAACATGCTAGGTGTTGTTGATTGGAACATGAAGTTTCTTTATGTGTTACATGGCTCGGAGGGTTCAGTTTCAGATTCGAGAGTTTTGCGTGATGCAATGAGGGTGAACCGCCAAGATGCTTTGTTGTGCCTAAGGGTACGACTCTTACTCTTGGCATGTAGTTTCTTTGACTTGATTGTTAGCTAACTAACTTATTGATATAGGGAAATATTATTTAGTTGATGCTGGTTATACCAATGGAGAAGGATTTCTAGCTCCATTCAGGTCCACTCGGTATCATCTAAAAGAATGGGCTGCAAGTGCACAGCGGCCTCAAACAACTAAAGAGTTATATAACTTGCGCCATTCGCGTGCTAGGAATGTAGTGGAGCGAACATTTAGCTTGTTCAAGAAAAAATGGGCTATCTTGTGTTCCCAAACCTTCTTTAACATAAAGGATCAGGTACAAAAAGTAAATATGTTGTTAGATAACATCAGTATATGAGATGACAATTGCTTACTATGAACTAAAATATCATTGCAGATTCGAATTAATAGTGCTTATTGTGTGTTGCACAAATTTGCAAGGGATAGACATCATGTCATGGATGATTTGTTATTGCCTGAAGTGGATAATGAATTAGCAAATGCGCCAAGTGATGATCCAGATGATGACAACTTCATTAGAAGTGTGCAAGTCACTACTGAATGGTCCAACTTTAGGCAACAACTAGCTGATGATATGTTTTCTGAGTACCTTGTGGCACAAGGAGAACAAGAGATGGAATAGGATGAGAGTATGCTATGTAGCTGCTGGGGTGGTCTTCTTTTGTATAGCTAGCTGCGGTGGTCTTCTTTGGTATAGCTAGATGCGGTGGTCTTCTTTTGTATAGCTAGCTGCGGTGGTCTTCTTTTGTATAGCTAGCTGCAGTGGTCTTCTTTGGTATAGCTAGCTGCAGTGGTCTTTTTTGGTATAGCTAGCTATGGTGGTCTTCTTTTGTATAGCTAGCTGCGGTGGTCTTCTTTTGTATAGCTAGTTGCAGCTAATGTGATGAAGCATGTGGTATTTTGTATATGCATCGTCTTCATGCAACTAATGAATGACATTATGTTTCATGTTTTTTCTCAAACTTAATATTGTATTTGTTTTTTCTATTATGTACAATTTTTATTTCCTTGTAGAACCATGGCCAAAGAAGTAACTACAAGGAGGAGGAATTACTGCACATGGGATGATGAGATGGATGATGCATTGCTTGATGTCTTAGTTGAGCATCACAACAAGGGTGACCATGCCCAAAATGGATGGAAACCACATGTGTACACGCATGCCATGAGGAATGTGAAGGTCAAGTGCAATAAGGATATCACAAAGGATAACATAAGTGGAAGGATGAGGACTTTGGATCATCACTATGAGGTCGTTAGCAAGATCATTTCTCAAAGTGGTTTCGGCTGGGATTGGACCAATAATAGGCTATCAATGGATAGTGATGATGTTTGGGCTAAATATGTGGAGGTAACCATGCATCATGAGTACACATTCTGTATATAGTTTGCATATGTAAAATAACAAGGCAGTAGCTTTACTAGTTTGTGCTTTTTGTGCAGGCTAACAAGGCATGCAAGGAGATAAAGTCTTACAAGACCAACATAATCAAGAACTAGGAGTCCATATGTATCGTATATTCAAAAGATCATGCTAATGGCGATGGTGCGAAGACAGGTGCTGAGATTGCTGCAGAGCCATTAGAAGAACCGATTGAAGTCTCTCCAGAAGTAGCGCCAAAGAGGCAGCGAACAGGTGATGGTATTATTTGTATGCTTGGAGATATGAAGAAGGACTTAGTTGATGCTTTC
This sequence comes from Triticum urartu, assembly GCF_056163025.1. Classification (NCBI taxonomy): domain Eukaryota; kingdom Viridiplantae; phylum Streptophyta; class Magnoliopsida; order Poales; family Poaceae; genus Triticum; species Triticum urartu. The sequence continues at coordinate 227,943,725 of NC_141877.1, forward strand.
AAGACAACTGAGCCCATTTGATACATCTCCAATGTATCTATAATTTATGAAGTATTCATGCTATTATATTATCATTCTTGGATGTTTTACAATCATTTTATAGCAACTTTATATCATTTTTTGGGACTAACCTATTGACCCAGTGCCCAGTGACAGTTGATGTTTATTGCTTGTTTTTTACATGGTAGGAAATCAATATCAAACGGAGTCCAAACACCGCAAAACTTTTTCGAGATTTTTTATGGACTAGAACACCCAGGATGGGCCAAAGCAGCACCTGGGGGTGCCCCGAGAGGGGCACAACCCACCAGGGCGTGCCCTAGGGCCCAGGCGCGCCCAGGTGGGTTGTGCCCACCTCGGTGGCCTCCCGCACCCCTTCTTTCGCTATAAATTCCCAAAAATTCCAGAAACCCTCGGGGTTAACCTAGATCAAAAGTTCCGCCGCCGCAAGCCTCTGTAGCCACCGAAAACCAATCTAGACCCAGTTTCAGCACTCTGCCGGAGGGGGAAATCATCTTTGGTGGCCATCTTCATCATCCCGGAGGCCACCACGATGAGGAGGGAGTAGTCCACCCTCGGGGCTGAGGGTTTGTACTAGTAGCTATGTGTTTAATCTCTCTCTCTCTCGTGTTCTTGAGATGTCACGATCTTGATGTATCGCGGGCTTTGTTAATATAGTCGGATCATATGGTGTTTTCCCCTCTCTATCTTGTGATGAATTGAGTTTTCTCTTTGATATTTCATTTTATTGGATTGAATACTTTTATGGATTTGAGAGCACTTGATATATGTCTTGCAAATGAATACTCGTGGTGACAATGGGGTACTATTTTGATTCACTTGATATATGTTTTGGCACTCAACTCGCGGATTCCCGAAGTGACATTGGGGTAATCTACACATAGGGGTTGATGCACGTTCTTGTCTTTGTTTCTCCGGTAGAAATCTTGGGGCACTCTTTGAGGTTCTTTGTGTTGGGTTGAGTATTATGAATCTGAAATTGTTTGGTGTTATTTTAGTATGAACTCTTGTATAGATCGGTTGGAAAGAATAGCTTTGAGGTGGTTTCGTACCCTACAAACAATTTCTTCATATGTTCTCCGCTAGATAGGAACTTTGGAGTGATTCTTCGTTGCACGTTGAGGGATGGTTATATAATCCAATTATATTAGCATTGTTGAGAGATTGCACTAGCGAAAGTACGGACCCTAGGCCTCATTTTCAAGCATTGCAATACCATTTTTGTGCCCGTTTACTATTTTCTACCTTGCTGTTTTTATTTATTCAGATTATAAAAATATATTTCTACCATCAATATTACACTTTTATCACCATCTCTTCGTCGAACTAGTGCACCTATACAATTTGCCATTGTATTTGGTGTGTTGGGGACACAAGAGACTCTTTGTTATTTGGTCACAGGGTTGTTTGAGAGAGACCATCTTCATCCTACACCTCTCACGGATTAAACCTTAGGTCATCCACTTGAGGGGAAATTGCTACTGTCCTACAAAACTCTACGCTTGGAGGCCCAACACAAGTCTACAAGAATAAAGTTGCGTAGTAGACATCACCATTCCACTACCAAAGGTTACCACACCCGCTGAAATACTTGATGCACTTAGTTTGATACATGATTTAGCTGAGCAAGATATGCTTCGATGTTATGGGAAGTTGGTACTCAATGATCGCATGTTTCAAGCTCTAAAGGAGCTTCCCATTACCATGAGGAAGACATGGCTGCTAATGTTGCCTTGAAGATCGATGCTTTTATGTGTTGTTGAACTTTGAACCATCTATTTTATGTCATGTTGAACTTGGAAGTATGTATGTACTGCCTTGTTGAACTTGGAACTATGTATGTATTGCCACACACTGTTTAAGTCAAACACTTGGACCTTTTTTTAAATTGCTTGATTTATGTCATGTATGAGATCATATTTGAGAGTACGTGCTAGTTGTTATTGTTTCAAATTTTGTGTTATGTTATCGTAAAAAAAATATTGTTGTCATTGTATGACCATTAGCATTTCCTGATGCATTTCTAGAATATTTAATTATTTCATTGCTATATATTCATAGTCAGATTTCATTTTTGAGTGATGTAGAACAAGGTATAACCTGGTAATATATGGAGCTATGCAATTCCAAAGTTTGTCATCCAAACAAGATTCTGTATTGAAATCTCATAGGCATTTCAAGGGCCAATTCGCTGGACAACCAAACAGGTGAATTCGTATTTGTCTCATCTCAGTTTCCTCACTAATTTGGAATTCAGACCAATTCAATACGGAGTTCTCCAATGGAGACATCCAAATGAAGCGTAATTAAAAAAGGAAAAGGAAAGAATGTCCTATGAGAAAATTTGTCAGGCTCGTGTCTAAATTTAATTGTCGCCTATTTCTCTTGTTTCCGGATTGGATGGATCATGAGACGTCGACTGATAACCCACAAGTATATGGGATCACAACAGTTTTCGAGGGTAGAGTATTCAACCCAAATGCATAGATTCGACACAAGGGGAGCCAATGAATATTTGAAGGTATTAACAGCTGAGTTGTCAATTCAACCACACCTGGAGATTAATTATCTGCAGCGAAGTGATCAGTAGCAAAGTAGTATGATAGTTTTGATAATAGTAGCAGCAACAATGGTAACAATAACAATGATAACAATAATTTTGTAGCAAGTGTAACATTGACGATAGCAGTAGTAACTTAGCCAGAACAATATAGGATAAATTCGTAGGCATTGGATCGTTGACTTATTGGATGATATTATCATTAGACAGTTATAACCTAGGGTGATACAACACTAGCTCCAGTTCATCAATATAATGTAGGCATATATTTCGTAAATAGTCATATGTGCTTATGGAAAGAACTTGCATGACATCTTTTGTCCTACCCTCCCGTGGCAGCGGGGTCCTATTGGAAACTAAGGGATATTAAGGCCTCCTTTTAATAGAGAACCAAAACAAAGCATTAACACATAGTGAATACATGAACTCCTCAAACTACAGTCATCACCGGGAGTGGTCCCGACTATTGTCACTCCGGGGTTGCCGGATCATAACACGTAGTAGGTGACTATAACTTGCAAGATCGGATCTAGAACATGGATATAATGGTGATAACATAAATGGTTCAGATCTGAAATCATGGCACCCGGGCCCAAAGTGACAAGCATTAAGCATGGCAAAACATTAGCAACATCAATCTTAGAACATAGTGGATACTAGGGATCAAGCCCTAACAAAACTAACTCAATTACATGATGAATCTCATCCAACTCCTCACCGACTAGTGAGCCTACAAAGGAATTACTCACTCCCGGTGGGGAGCATCATGGAATTGGTGATGGAGAAGGGTTGGTGGTGACGAAGAACGAAGATCCCCCTCTCCAGAGCCCCAAACAGACTCCAGATCTGGCCTCCCGATGAAGAACAGGAGGTGACGGCGGCTCCATCTCATGGATCGCGATAATTCTTTCTCCCCAATTTTTTCTGGGAAAATAGGATTTTATAGCGTCGGTTTCAGGATCTATGGGGCCACCAGGTGGGGACAAACCACCTGGGTGTGCCAGGAGAGAGGGGCGCGCCCTGGTGGGTTGTGCCCACCCAGGTGCCCCTCTCATGTAGGTCTTGGCTCCAGAAATTCTTGTTTATTGTATAAAAATTACTCGCAAAGTTTCGTTCCATTCCGAGAACTTTTATTTCTGCACAAAAACAACACCATGGTAGTTCAGCTGAAAACAGCGTCAGTTCGGGGTTAGTTTCATTCAAATCATGCAAATTAGAGTCTAAAACAAGAGGAAAAGCATTAGGAAAAGTAGATACGTTGGAGACGTATCAACTCCCCCAAGCTTAAACATTTGCTTCTCCTCAAGCAATTCAGTTGATAAACTGAAAGTGGAAAAGAAAAACTTTTACGAACTCTTTTGCTCTTGTTTGCATAAATAAGCTTAAACAACACCCAGGTTTCCAGCCAATCATTATAACTAACCATGCTGACAATAACTCTTAAAGATTATATTAACTCATCTCAATGACATAATCAGCTAGCGAGCAATAACAAGGTATCTCAAAAGGCAACACGTTGTCAAAACAACCATGATATAATATGACAATAGTGGTATCTTGCTAGCCCTTTTTGAGACCGCAAAACATAAATGCGGAGCACCTCCAAAGTTCAAGCAGCGACTAAACATTGTAATTCATGGTAGAAAAGATCCAGTCACGATGCACCCAACATTAGCTACACACAATGCATAAGTCATGACAGCAGTGCTCTTAGGTTTTGGCGCTTGTTTTAGAAGGTGATGACACAACATAAAAGTAAATAGATGGTCCCTTCGCAAAGGGAAGCAGTGATTTGTAGAGGTGCCAGAGCTCAAGTTTTTAAAACAGAGATAAATGATATTTTGAGACATGCACTCTTTTCATTTACTTCATGACCATCAGTTATCAATATCTTCCATGCTAAGCACGCTAGTGGCGGTTCCCAAGTGATAAAAGTAAAGGTTTTGACTCCATTTGTAGTTTTTGTTTGATTATTTGTAAGCTTTTTTTGTTTGCAGTTTGGGACTGGACATCCCTATTACCGCCCTTTTCTCGTGCGACGGCGAGTGAATAAACACTCGACCTGAGAATAATCCGCTTAGCATGAATGGTCCAGGCACACAAAAGGATATTTTTTAGAAGTTTTTAGAGGTGGCACATGCAAATTTACTTAGGAAGGAAGGGTAGTACCGCATATAGGTAGGTATGGTGGACTCATCTGGAATAACTTTGGGTTCAAGATTTTGATGCACAAGCAGAATTCCCACTTAGTACAGGCGAAGGCTAGCAATTAGATTGATAAGCGTCTAGCTAGAGAGCAACAACGGTCATGAACATGCATTATGCATAAGTAACATTGGACACTAGCATGAGTAGGATATGATCACCATGAACATAAATATCATAGAGGCTATGTTGGTTTTGATTCAACTACATGCATGAACATGTGCCAAGTCAAGCCACTCGAACATTCAAAGGAGGATACCATATCATCATACTACATCACAATCATTTTAACGCAATGTTGATATTCAAGATAAATCATTATCCACTCCCAACTACTTATGCATGGCATGAGAAACTATAATCTCTGGTTTTCATTGCAAACATGTTTAATCATAATGGTCTGAATCATGGATAGTAGGTTAAACATATTTACACAAATAGAAGAAGTCGAGTTCATACCAGTTTCTCTCTGCCACGGCCAGTTCATTGAATATCGTCATTATTGCCTTTCACTTGCACGACCGAACGATATGAAAATAATAATAGTGCAAGAGTGCCATAGACTAAGCTGGAATCTGGAAACATTTTATCTGACAAGAGAAGACAAGGTAAAATGGGCTCTTTATTCAACAGTTATTCATATGAGAGCCACTCAACATTTTCATCGTGGGTTTCTCCTTGATACAACTCAAATAAAAAGAAAATAAATTCAGAGAAACACACTGAAATATTTTTGGAGTTTTTGGTTTTCTTGAACAAGCAGATAAAAGGCAAAAGCAAAAACGAGAAAAACTATTTACACCAAAAAGCTCCCAACAAGCAAAAGAAGAATAAGGGAATCTTTTTGGGTTTTCTTTTTAGCATTATAACTAAGCATGCATAGAAAATAAACTAACTACAACTAATTTTTTTGATTTTTCTAAGGTTTTTCAAACACACAAGAAGAAAGCAAGAAAATAAAATCATGCATGGATGATACAATGAAAAAGTGTGAACACCGACAGATGGAATAAGTGGACATGAATGTAATGTCAGTGGGAAACACATATTCCCCCAAGCTTAGTCTTTTGGCCTAACTTGGTAGTCGATTAGAAGCCTGGATAGTAGTTGGGGTAGTGAGGAGCAGGCATCCACTGGTCCCACTGCTGAGGCTCTTCCTCCTCCTCTGCAACAGTCTGATCGTTCCGGTAGGCGATGATGTCCGTAGGCATAATCCTACATCCGCCCCTGGCAACAAGATCAAACAAAGCAGGAGCAGGCAATGGAATAATATCACTAGTGATGATGTTGAAAACCAGGTTATATGGAATAGGTATGTTAGGAGATTCGATATCAGTAAAACGGTGGTGATCCATGGCCGCACGGTCTAAGTAAACCTTGGTCAGAGGGTAATCATGAAGGCGTATCTCAACCTCAAAGTGAGCCGCCAAACGAGTAGCGAAAATCCCACCATGTATTTTAATCTTGGACCTATTAATGTGGAGGCGACATGCCACAATAGCTCCCAAGCTATAAGTGTTGTCTCCCTCTAGTGCATGACGTAAAATAACAAAGTCTGGTGCGCTGAGCGCACCCACCTTTTCCCTAGCAAGCAAACACTTAGCGATAAATAAAGTAAAATAATGCACTGCAGGAAAGTGTATGCTAGTGGCAGTGACGGCCGGAACCCCTCTCTCATCTCCCACTATCAAAGTACGATAAAAGGCCTCAAACTACGCCGGCCTAGGCTCAACTAAACTCCCATCAGAAGGGATCATGCATATGTTACAAAATTCAGTGAGCGATATCTGATGGGTTTCAACATATAAATCAAACCGCACTTCAGGAGGATTATTCCTAGAGAGGAAAGTAAATCTTTGAACAAAGGAGTTTGTGAGGAGATGATACTGTTCGCATTCAGCTGCGATGAAGTCGGTGAGGCCAGCATTAGCAGCATATTGTGTGAACTCCTGAAGGATCCCAGCCTCTCCCATGAATGGGGTGTGTGGCCATTCGCACGACCGTACTTCCTCCAACCTCCAAGGATGGAGATCACTGTCAGATGACTCCCCAATAACACCCTTGGAGTTCTTCTTGGAGCCAAACTTCCTAAAGATATTCATGGTTTTCCTATAAACAAAAATTCTGAAATTTACCACAAAATTTTCTCAACAAAACTTCACAAAAATGATACCAACTACTCACAGGGATACATAGAGGCCATAGCAAGCATTCAAACTACTTAGAACTCTAAGAATTTAACATGCAAGCTCATCTACAACAACACCAAGAGTAGCTAATTATTCAAAAAATAAAGCACTAAAACAAAAACTAATTGGACAAACGTGGAGTCACATACCAAGCAACAATCCCCGAAACAGTTTCGGAAACGGAGCTTCGAGCAAAGAGATCGAAGTCCACGGGTTTGAGAGCAAGAACATGGGAGAGAGAGCAATGGAGAATTTTTTCTGGAGGTAGGTGATCATGTGGTGTAAAGAGATAAGTGAGGGGGCCCATGTGGGGACCACAACCCACCAGGGCGCGCCTGGGGGTCCTGGCACGCCTAGGTGGGTTGTGCCCACCTGGTGCACCTCCCTTTGATGTTATTTGCACCAAAAATTCAGAAACATTAAAAAAATAGTATTAAACTTTCAGAGCATTCTGAGAACTTTTATTTTTGGGTCATTTTTTATCGCATGGGAAATTCAGAAAACAAACAAAACATGGCATTTTATTTTATTTAACTAATAAAAACAGAAAACAAAATGCAGAGACAGAAGGTCGTGCTTACTAAATTCATCAACTTCATACATCTCAAAAATGATTCATTAATAAGTTTGATCAAGTCTTATTAACAACCACTTTCGATTAGCATGAAGCCGAAGAACTTTCATAAATCACTAAGTTACCTCAACGGGGATATGAATGTCCCCAACAATAAGCATTTCATATTTCTTTTTGACAGTAGGTAGAGGTACTTGAAAACTTCCAATGGTGATTGTCGAAGATTTTTCAATAACATTAATACCATTCAATTGGAATTGCTTCTTTGGAAAGTGCACCGTATGCTCATTACAATTGATATGAAAAGTGACCTTGCTTTTATTGCAATCAATAACAGCCCCTGCAGTATTCAAGAAGGGTCTTGATACGTCTCCAACGTATCTATAATTTTTTATTGTTCCATGCTATTATATTATCTGTTTTGGATGTTTAATGGGCTTTGTTATGCACTTTTATATTATTTTTGGGACTAACCTATTAACCGAAGGCCCAATGCAAATTGCTGTTTTTTTTGCCTATTTCAGTGTTTCGCAGAAAAGGAATATCAGACGAAATCCAAATGGAATGAAACCTTCACGAGGATCTTTTTTGGAACAAACGCAATCTAGGAGACTTGGAGTGGAGGTCAAGGAAGCAACGAGGCGGCCACGAGGTAGGGCGGCGCGCCCCCCACCCTCGTGGGTCCCTCGTAGCTCCACTGACCTACTTTTTTCGCCTATATATACTCTTATACCCTGAAAACATCCAGGAGAGCCACGAAACTACTTTTCCACTGCCGCAACCTTCTGTACCCGTGAGATCCCATCTGGGACCTTTTCCGGCGATCTGCCGGAGGGGGATTCGATTACGGAGGGATTCTACATCAACACCATAGCCTCTCCGATGATGTGTGAGTAGTTTACCATAGACCTTCGGGTCCATAGTTATTATCTAGATGGTGTCTTCTCTCTCTTTGGTTCTCAATACAAAGTTCTCGTAGATGTTCTTGGAGATCTATTCGATGTAATACTTTTTGCGGTGTGTTTGCTTGGAGTGCCTTGTATGATTTGAGTCTCTGCTTTTTAGTTTACCACAATCATCCTTGCTGCACACACCTTTTGGAGAGACACACATGAATTGGAATTTATTAGAATACTCTATGTGCTTCACTTATATCTTTTGAGCTAGATAAATTTTGCTCTAGTGCTTCACTTATATCTCTTTAGAGCACGGTGGTGGTTTTATTTTATAGAAATTATTGATCTCTCATGCTTCACTTATATTATTTTGAGAGTCTTTCAGAACAGCATGGTAATTTGCTTTGGTTAAGAAATTAGTCCTAATATGATAGGCATCCAAGATGGGTATAATAAAAACTTTCATATAAAGTGCATTGAATACTATGAGAAGTTTGATACTTGATGATTGTTTTGAGATATGAAGATGGTGATATTAGAGTCATGCTAGTTGAGTAGTTGTGAATTTGAGAGATACTTGTGTTAAAGTTTGTGATTCCCGTAGCATGCGTGTATGGTGAACCGTTATGTGATGAAGTCGGAGCATGATTTATTTTTTGATTGTCTTCCTTATGAGTGGCGGTTGGGGACGAGCGATGGTCTTTTCCTACCAATATATCCCCCTAGGAGCATGCGCGTAATACTTCATTTCAATAACTAATAGATGTGTGCAATAAGTATGTGAGTTCTTTATGACTAATGTTGAGTCCATGGATTATACACACTCTCACCCTTCCACCATTGCTAGCCTCTCTAGTACCGCGCAACTTTCGCCGGTGCCATAAACCCGCCATTTACCTTCCTCAAAACAGCCACCATACCTACCTATTATGGCATTTCCATAGCCATTTTGAGATATATTGCCATGCAACTTTCCACCGTTTCGTTTATTATGACATGCTCCATCATTGTCATATTGCTTTGCATGATCATCTAGTTGACATCGTATTTGTGGCAAAGCCACCGTTCATAATTTTTCATACATGTCACTCTTGATTCATTGCACGTCCCGGTACACCGCCGGAGGCATTCACATAGACTCATATTTTGTTCTAAGTACCGAGTTGTAATTCTTGAGTTGTAAGTAAATAAAAGTGTGATGATCATCATTATTAGAGCATTGTCCCAGTGAGGAAAGGATGATGGAGACTATGATTCCCCCACAAGTCGGGATGATACTCCGGACGAAAAAAAAGAAAAAAAAAGAGGCCATAAAAAAGGCCCAAACAAAAAAAATGAAAAAATGAGAGAAAAAGAGAGAAGGGGCAATGCTACTATCCTTTTTCCACACTTGTGCTTCAAAGTAGCACCATGATCTTCGTGATAGAGTCTCTTATGTTGTCACTTTCATATACTAGTGTGAATTTTTCATTATAGAACTTGGCTTGTATATTCGTGAGCAAGCAAGTTGGATGCACACCCACTTAGTTTCTTTTGTTGAGCTTTCATATACTTATAGCTCTAGTGCATCCGTTGCATGGCAATCCCTACTCACTCACATTAATATCTATTGATGGGCATCTCCATAGCCCGTTGATACGCCTAGTTGATGTGAGACTATCTTCTCTTTTTTGTCTTCTCCACAACCACCATTCTATTCCACTTATAGTGCTATATACATGGCTCACGCTCATGTATTGCGTGAAGATTGAAAAAGTTTGAGAACATCAAAAGTATGAAACAATTGCTTGGCTTGTCATCGGGGTTGTGCATGATTTAAATATTTTGTGTGATGAAGATAGAGCATAGCCAGACTATATGATTTTGTAGGGATAGCCTTCTTTGGCCATGTTATTTTGAGAAGACATAATTGCTTGGTTAGTATGCTTGAAGTGTTATTGTTTTTATGTCAATATTAAACTTTTGTCTTGAATCTTTCAGATCTGAATATTCATGCCACAATAAAGAAAACTACATTCAAAATTATGTTAGGTAGCATTCCACATCAAAAATTCTGTTTGTATCATTTACCTGCTCGAGGACGAGCAGGAATTAAGCTTGGGGATGCTTGATACGTCTCCAATGTATCTATACTTTTTTTATTGTTCCATGCTATTATATTATCTGTTTTGGATGTTTAATGGGCTTTATTATGCACTTTTATATTATTTTTGGGACTAACCTATTAACCAAAGGCCCAGTGCAAATTGTTGTTTTTTTTGCCTATTTCAGTGTTTCGTAGAAAAAGGAATATCAAACGGAATCCAAATGGAATGAAACCTTCGCGAGGATCTTTTGTGGAACAAACGCAATCCAGGAGACTTGGAGTGGAGGTCAAGGAAGCAACGAGGCGGCCACGAGGTAGGGCGGCACACCCAGGGGGGTAGGCGCGCCCCCACCCTTGTGGCCCCCTCGTAGCTCCACTGACCTACTTCTTTCGCCTATATATATACTCGTATACCCTAAAAACATCCAGGAGAGCCACGGAACCACTTTTCCACCACCGCAACCTTCTGTACCCGTGAGATCCCATCTGGGGACCTTTTCTGGCGATCTGCAGGAGGGGGATTTGATCACGGAGGGCTTCTACATCAACACCATAGCCTCTCCGATGATGTGTGAGTAGTTTACCACAGACCTTCAGGTCCATAGTTATTAGCTAGATGGCTTCTTCTCTCTCTTTGGTTCCCAATACAAAGTTCTCCTCGATGTTCTTGGAGATCTATTCGATGTAATACTTTTTGCGATGTGTTTGCCGAGTTCCAATGAATTGTGGGTTTATGATCAAGATTATCTATGAACAATATTTGATTCTTCTCTGAATTATTATATGCATGTTTTGATATCTTTGCAAGTCTCTTCGAATTATCAGTTTGGTTTGGCATACTAGATTGATCTTTCTTGCAATGGGAGAAGTGCTTAGCTTTGGGTTCAATCTTGCGGTGTCCTTTCCCAGTGACAGTAGGGTCAGCAAGGCACGTATTGTATTGTTGCCATCGAGGATAACAAGATGGGGTTTATATCATATTGCCTGCGTTTATCCCTCTACATCATGTCATCTTGCCTAATGCGTTACTCTATTCTTATGAACTTAATACTCTAGATGCATGCCGGATAGCGGTCGATGTGTGGAGTAATAGTAGTAGATGTAGAATCGTTTCGGTCTACTTGACACGGACGTGATGCCTATGTTTATGATCATGCCTAGATATTCTCATAATGATAACCCATAAGTATAGGGGATCAATTGTAGCCTCTTTCGATAAGTAATAGTGTAGAACCCAATGAGGAGCTAAAGGTAGAACAAATATTCCCTCAAGTTCTATCGACCACCGATACAACTCTACGCACGCTTAACGTTCGCTTTACCTAGAACAAGTATGAAACTAGAAGTACTTTGTAGGTGTAATGGGATAGGTTTGCAAGAATAGAAAGAGCACGTAAATAAAAACTAGGGGCTGTTTAAAGTTAGTATAGCGAGTGTGGAAAAGTGGTGGTAGGAGTTGCGAAATTGTCCTAAGCAATTGACTACTTTACTAGACCGATAGCAAGTTTTATGTGGGAGAGGCCACTGCTAGCATGTCATCCCTGACTTGGAATTCTATGCACTTATGATTGGAAGTATTAGCAAGCATCTGCAACTACTAACGTTCATTAAGGTAAAACCCAACCATAGCATTAAGATATATTGGTCCCCCTTCCATCCTGTATGCATCAATTTCTATGCTAGGTTGGAGCTTCTGTCACTCTTGCCCTCCAATACATAGTCCTATCAACATACAACTAACCCTATGGTGTGATCCACGTGCGCGCTCATATGATGGGCACCAAAGGACAACAACAAAACCACAAACAATTTAAACCAATCATAGCAATTCACCAATTACCTATAGTACAACGAAAATCTACTCAGACATCATAGGATGGCAACACATCATTGGATAATAATATGAAGCATAAAGCACCATGTTCAAGTAGAGGGTACAGCGGGTTGCGGGAGAGTGGACCGCTGTAGATAGATGGGGGAAGGTGATGAATATGTTGGTGAAGATCACAGAGGTGTTGGTGTAGATCGCCGTCACACGATGATGGCCCCGGCGGCGTTTCGGCGCCACCAGGAGAGAGGGGGAGAGGCCCCCCTTCTTCTTCTTCCTTGACCTTCTCCCTAGATGGGAGAAGGGTTTCCCCTCTGGTCCATGGCCTCCATGGCGGCGGAGGGGTGAGAGCCCCTCCGAGATTGGATCTGTCTCTCTGTCTCTCTCTGTTTCTGCGTTCCTAATTCTGGCCTTTCACTATTTCTTAAATTCCCGGAGATCCCTAACTCCGATTGGGCTAAAATTTTAACACGATTTCTATCTGGATATTGGCTTTCTTGCAGCGAAAGAAGGGAACCAACCGCCTTACGGGGTGGCCACGAGAGTCCAGGGCGCGCCTGACCCCCTGGGGCGCGCCCCCTACCTTGTGCTCCCCTCGGGCATTGTCTCGCGTTGATTCTTCTTCCCAAAAATCACATATATTCCAAAAAAAATCTTCGTCAGGTTTTATCCAGTTTGGACTCCTTTTGATATGGATTTTCTGTGAAATAAAAAACATGCAACAAACAGGAACTGGCATTGGGCACTGGATCAATATGTTAGTCCCAAAAATAGTATAAAAAGTTACCAAAAGTATATAAAAGTTGTAGAATATTGGCATGGAACAATAAAAAAATTATAGATACGACGGAGACGTATCAGCATCCCCAAGCTTAATTCTCGCTCGTCCCCGAGTAGGTAAATGATAAAAAAGATAGTTTTTGATGTGGAATGCTACCTAGCATAATCTTGATCATGTAATCTAATCATGGCATGAATATTAAGACACGAGTGATTCAAAGCAATAGTCTATCATTTGACATTAAGACAATAATACTTCAAGCATACTAACCAAGCAATTATGTCCTCTCAAAATAACATAGCCAAAGAAAGCTCATCCCTACAAAATCATATAGTTTGGCTATGCTTCATCTTTGTCACACAAAATGCTCCCATCATGCACAACCCCGATGACAAGCCAAGCAATTGTTTCATACTTAGCATTTTCAAACCTTTTCAACTTTCACGCAATACATGAGCACGAGCCATGGACATAGCACTATGGTTGGAATAAAATATGATGATGGAGGTTGTGTGGAGAAGACAAAAAAGGAGAAAGTCTCACATCGACGCGGCTAATCAACGGGCTATGGAGATGCCCATCGATTGATGTCAATGCGAGGAGTAGGGATTGCCATGCAACGGATGCACTAAGAGCTATAAGTGTATGAAAGCTCAAACTGGAAACTAAGTGGGTGTGCATCTAACTTGCTTGCTCATGAAGACCTCGAGCATTTGAGGAAGCCCATCATCGGAATATACAAGCCAAGTTCTATAATGAAAATTCCCACTAGTATATGAAAGTGACAACTCAAGAGACTCTCTATATGAAGAACATGGTGCTACTCTGAAGCACAAGTGTGGTAAAAGGATAGTAACATTGTCCCTTCTCTTTTTTTCTCTCATTTTTTGTTTTTGTTGTTTTTTTTGTTTTGGTGGGCTTCTTTGGCCTCTCTTTTTTATTTGGGCTTCTTTGGCCTCTTTTATTTTTTTAAAGTTCGGAGTCTCATCTCGACTTGTGGGGAAATCATAGTCTCCATCATCCTTTCCTCACTAGGGCAATGCTCTAATAATGATGATCATCACACTTTTATTTACTTACAACTCAATATTACAACTTGATGTCTAGAACAAAGTATGACTCTATATGAATGCCTCCGGCGGTGTACCGGGATGTGCAATGATCTAGCGTAGCAATGACATAAAAAACCGGACAAGCCATGAAAACATCATGCTAGCTATATTATGACCATGCAAAGAAATATGACAATGAATGCTCAAGTCATGTATATGATGATGATGGAAGTTCCATGGCAATATATCTCGGAATGGCTATGGAAATGCCATAATAGGTAGGTATGGTGGTTGTTTTGAGGAAAATATAAGGAGGCTTATGTGTGACAGAGCGTATCATATCACGGGGTTTGGATGCACTGGCGAAGTTTGCACTAACTCTCAAGGTGAGAAAGGGCAATGCACGGTACCGAAGAGGCTAGCAGCGATGGAAGGGTGAGAGTGCGTATAATCCATGGACTCAACATTAGTCATAAAGAACTCACATACTTATTACAAAAATCTACAAGTCATCAAAACCAAGCACTACGCGCATGATCCTAGGGGGATAGATTGGTAGTAAAAGACCATCGCTCGTCCCCGACCGCCACTCATAAGGAAGGCAATCAAAGAAACACCTCATGCTTAAAATTTGTCACACAACGGTTACCATATGTGCATGCTAGGGGACTTGCAAACCTCAACACAAGTATTTATCAAATTCACAATTACTCAACTAGCACAACTCTAATATCACCACCTTTATATCGCAGAACTATTGCAAGGAATCAAACATATCATATTCAGTGATCTACAAGTTTTATGTGGATTTTATGACTAACCATGTGAATGACCAATTCCTGTCATCTCTCTAAATAGCTATAAGTGAAGCAAGAGAGTTTAATTCTTTCTACAAAAGATATGCCCACGCTCTAACAAATATAAGTGAAGCAAAAGAGCATTCTACAAATGGCGGTTTTCTATGTGAAGAGAAACCGGCAATCCAAACTTTAAATGATATAAGTGAAGCACATGAAGCATTCTATAAAGCCACACTCAAAAGATATAAGTGAAGTGCAATGAGCATTCTATAAATAAACCAAGGACTATCTCATACCAGCATGGTGCATAAAATAAAAGTGAAAACTAAATGCAAAAGACGTTCCAAGATTTGCACATATCACATGAATGGAACGAATCCAAAAACATACCGATACTTGTTGAAGAAAGATGGGATGCCTTCCGGGGCATCCCCAAGCTTAGACGCTTGAGTCTCCTTGAATATGTACTTGGTGTGCCTTGGGCATCCCCAAGATTGAGCTCTTGTCTCTCCTACTTCTCCTCACATCGAGACATCCTCGATCTTCGAACACTTCATCCACACAAAACTCAACAGAAAGCTCGGTAAGATCCGTTAGTATAATAAAGCAAATCACTACTCTAAGTACTGTTGAAAACCAATTCATATTTTGTTTTTGCATTGTAGCTACTGTAATATAACTTTTCCATGGCTTAATCCACTGATAGAAATCGATAGTTTCATCAAAACAAGCAAACCATGCATCAAAAACAGAATCTGTCTTAAACAGGACATTCTCTAGTAATCTGACCATTCACCATACTTATGGTAGTCCAAAACTTCTGAAAAAATTAGGAAAAATAAACAATTTGTATAGAAAGACAGTGCAAAAAATTTCAGAACCATTTGACATTCCGGTAAAAAAATGTAAAATCGTGCACTACAGCCAAAGTTTCTGTCTTGCACCGCACAAACCTACAAGCAATGTAAACATCCTAAAGGCGAATCTTGGCACATTATTCTTGTTTTTTTAAACTTTATAAAAGCACACAACAGAAATAAATGACTCTCTAAAACTTCCGGGTTGTCTCCCTGGCAGCGCTTACTTTAAATCCATTAAGCTAGGCATATAGTGCTCAAGTAATGGATCGACCCGGATCCCAAGGTATATCAAAGCCAATTTTAATTAACAATGATTTGTGATTTCGTAGTGAGCACAAAGTAACATATATCATGTAATGATGAAGTTTAACTCTCTTCCTATGCATCGGCATGTCATATAAGAACAATTCATGCACACAAAGTAAAGGCCAATGCATAGTATAAACAGTTTCTTGCAATTTTATCATATTGGAAACATGGAGAGGCGGAGATGTAGTTCCTCTCCCATAATAATTGCAAGTAGGAGCAGCAAGCACATGCATATTATATCTATCAAAATCATCATGTGTAGTAGTAAAACGCAACCCATCAATATAATCCTTAATAAGGGCAAACTTCTCTGGTATAGTGTAGTCGGGAGAATTCAAAAAGATAATAGGACTATCATGCGTGGGTGCAATAGCAACAATTTCATGTTTAACATAAGGAACTATAGCAAGTTCATCTCCATAAGAATAATTCATATTGGCGTCTGGCCATAAGCATAGCAAGCATAATCAAAAAGGGATATTTCAAAAGAATTAACGGGATCATAACAATCATCATAGCAATCATCCTTCGGTAAGCACGAAGGCAAATTAAACAATGTATGAGTTGAAGAGTTACTCTCATTACAAGGTGGGCACGGGTAGCTAATCTGCTCTTCCTCCTTTTGTTCTTCGCTCTCCTCATCATCCTTTTCATCCAATGAGCTCACAGTTTCATCAATTTCTTCTTTCATAGATTCCTGCAAAATATTAGTCTCTTCTCGGAAAACGGAGACTTTCTCAATAAATTCATCAATATCATAATTGTATTTATAATTCTCATAGCAATATTTAAGGATAGCTAAATTTTTAGGTCTATAAACTAAATCATCAAAATCTTCAAACTCTTTAAACAAAGATTCAATTTCACAAGCAACCTTAAAAGCAACAAATTCTTCTATTCGTTCCACATCATAGTAATCATATATACCATTAGCATAAGAAGCTAAGGTTTCATTATCATTAAATTCGCATGAAAAGGGAAGGTGTGGAGCCTTCATCCTAGAGCAACAAGTATAATCATATCTCAAGCATAGTTGCCGAGCATACCAATGCAACATATAAATTTGATCCCATGATAGTTTCCCTTTTTGAGTTAAGCGATAATCCCTAAAGTATTCATGTTGATCCAACGTGTCTCCCATTATATAATTGAATGGGGTTTTCTCAGGATTATTAAAGTAGTGCATAATATGTTTCACATAATGAGCATCGAGGGTTTTAGGAGGTTCCCCATCTCCATGAGTAGCAAGTAAACCTATTTTTTGGTATTTCGTGTTCCATATCCATAACAAAAGATAGAGAACAACTTAGAACAGAAAATAAAAATTACTTAGTGATAAAGCAAACAAGCACACACGAGAATATTCACCCCACGCTATAACTCCCGGCAACGGCGCCAGAAAAAGGTCTTGATAACCCACAAGTATAGGGGATCAATTGTAGCCTCTTTCGATAAGTAAGAGTGTCGAACCCAAGGAGGAGCTAAGGTAGAACAAATATTCCCTCAAGTTCTATCAACCACCGATACAACTCTACGCACGCTTAACGTTCGCTTTACCTAGAACAAGTATGAAACTAGAAGTACTTTGTAGGTGTAATGGGATAGGTTTGCAAGAATATAAAGAGCACGTAAATAAAAACTAGGGGATGTTTAGGTAAAGAAGCAATAAAGTTAGTAGAGCGAGTGTGGAAAAGTGGTGGTAGGAGTTGCGAAATTGTCCCTAAGCAATTGACTACTTTACTAGACCGATAGCAAGTTTTATGTGGGAGAGGCCACTGCTAGCATGTTGTAACGCCCACGATGCGGCTATATCTCCCACGCGTCGAAGCACGACTTAGAGGCATAACCACATTGTAAGCAATGTCGCAAGTGAGGTAATCTTCACACAACCCATGTAATACATAAGGGAAAGAGATACATAGTTGGCTTATAGTCGCCACTTCACACAATACATGAATAAAGCATTACATCATCCAGATACAATCAAGGTCTAACTATGGAACCAAGATAAAATAAGACTACCCCAAAAGCTACACAGATCCCCGATTGTCCCAACTGGGCTCCACTACTGATCAACTGGAAACGGAAATGACATAACGAACACGATCTTCATCGAGCTCCTCCTTGAGCTCGGTTGCGTCACTTGCACGGTTTCATCGGCACCTGCAAACTGGTTTTGGAAGTATCTGTGAGTCACGGGGACTCAGCAATCTCACACCCTCGCGATCAAGACTATTTAAGCTTATAGGTAGGGTAAAAGGTATGAGGTGGAGCTGCAGCAAGCGACTAGCATTTTTGGTGGCTAACATACACAAATGAGAGCGAGAAGAGAAGGCAAATGCACGGTCGAGAATCTATGATCAAGAAGTGATCCTAGAGCAACCTACGTCAAGCATAACTCCAACACCGTGTTCACCTCCCGGACCCCGCCGAGAAGAGACCATCATAGCTACACACGCGGTTGATGCATTTTAATTAAGTTAAGATTCAGGTTTTCTACAATCGGACATTAACAAATTCCATCTGCCCATAACCGCGTGCACAGCTTATGAAAGATCAAATCCCTGCAGGGGTGTCCCAACTTAGCCCATCACAAGCTCTCACGGTCAACAAAGGATATTCCTTCTCCCAAGACATTCCGATCAGACTCGGCATCCTGGTTACAAGACATCTCGACAATGGTAAAACAAGTCCAGCAAAGCCACCCAGATGTGCCGACAAATCCCGATAGGAGCTGCACATATCTCATTCTCAGGGCACACCGGATGAGCAAGACGTCGGGTAGGCCAGCCCAGAGTTGCCCCTGGTAGCCCCGGACATCGCTCAGTTGGACCAACACTTAGAGAAGCACTGGCCCGGGGTGTTAAAATAAAGATGACCCTTGAGTCCGCGAAACCCAAGGGAAAAAGGCTAGGTGGTGAATGGTAAAACCAATGTTGGGCCATTCTGGAAGAGTTTTATTCAAGGCGAACTGTCAAGGGGTTCCCATTATAACCCAACCGTGTAAGGAACGCAAAATCCGGGAACATAACACCGATATGACGGAAACTAGGGCGGCAAGAGTGGAACAAAACACCAGGCATAAGGCCAAGCCTTCCACCCTTTACCAAGTATATAGGTGCATTAAAATAGACAAGATAATATGGTGATATCCCAACAATAAACATGTTCCAACAAAGAACAACTCCAATCTTCACCTGCAACTAGCAACGCTATAAGAGGGGCTGAGCAAAGCGGTAACATAGCCAAACAATGGTTTGCTAGGACAAGGTGGGTTAGAGGTTTGACATGGCAATATGGGAGGTGTGATAAGCAAGCGGTAGGTATCGTAGCATAGGCATAGCAAAAGAGCGAGCATCTAGCAAGAAAAGATAGAAGTGATTTCGAGGGTATGGTCATCTTGCCTGCAAAGTTCTCAGAGTTGGCTTGATCCTTGTAAGCGTACTCAACGGGCTCCTCGATCACGTACTCGTCTCCCGGCTCTACCCAAGCAAGAACAACAAGCAAAAAGTGAGACAATCAACCACGTGCAATGCTCAAACAACATGATGCAAACATGGTATGATATGCGGAATGCGATATGTGATGCATATGCATGATTTGGAAAGGAATGATTTAACCTGGCCTCAACTTGGAAATCCAAGAGTCCCACTGGATAGAGGAGATGATTTCGGTCGAATTTGATATAAAGATCGCCGGAATCGGATGCACGGTTTGGAAATGACAAGCAAAACAAATATGGTACCGGTCTGCGATTAACAGCACGAGACCATCTAAATGCATCAAGAACAACATGCTACAGGACTCAAACATAGCAACAAAATACATGGAAGGGATCCACTCAAGATTCTTGACAAAAGATGAACACTGAGCTACGGCTAATTCTCTCAATAGCAAGCTCAAACAAGCATGGCAAAAGTGAAAAAGATAACAGGTTTCAAACTTAGTGAAATTAACATCATGTCAGGAATTTAACAACAGGAAGCAATGTTTAGAGCAAGATAACTACATGCTATAGGAACATATCATGGCAAAGCAAAGCATGGCATGATGCTACTCAAAGCATACAACAAAAGTCCCTTACTGACCATAAGCCAAAAGGGATCAGAAAATACAATTGCAACCACATCAACATAGCAATTATCGTTAATAGATTCAGACTTAGTGAAAAACTGGAACATGGCAAAACAGACATCAAGTAGGAATGTTTACGAGCTCGATGCACCCACTACGAGGAAAGACATGACAAACTAAGCATACACCCATCAAGTAGACATGGCATAGGAGCTAGACATGGCAAGAACAACAACATAGCATGCATGGATCAACTACAACAAGCTCGGCAAAATTGCTAAACATGTTAACAATCTGCCAGGAACATTTTATAGCAAAAGTAGAGCTTGATTGACTCAAGCTAGGGTGCTCCATAAATGCAAACAAAGACATGGGTGGATAGAGCACCACAATATCTACAAAATATCCTTACTGATCATGCTCAGAAGAGGCACGGATCACTAGGTAGCAACATGAACACATGTCATAAAAATAATGACAGGACAAAGACTTAGAACATTTCTAAGTCCTTGAAATCAGCAACATTAAGTAAGCTACTTTGCATGCTTGTGCTAGTCACCAAAAAGATCACAAAAATACATGGCATACACCCCTGTAAAGATGGCATGGCATACTTCAAAACACATGTAGAGCTCAGGATCATAACATGCACACATTAATCATGGCAAAAATGACAAAAATGCATTTGCTGAAATAGATCTAAAACTATCATCACATAGCCCTCTTCCAACAGCATTTAGGGCATCAAGATGAGCTCAAATGAATATGATGCAATGAGATGAAATGGAGTACTCGTCGAGGCGAACATTTGGATATGCTACACGCGTGAATCGGAGCCACGGTGATGAAGTTTTGATGCGATGAAATATGCATAAAATTACCGGGACTTAGTGGAAATTCAACCTCTCCGAGAAAGTCAACGGGATCGGACGGAGCGGGATGACGAGATCCGGGACGGGGACGAAGCGTTTGGTTCCCGGGCCGGGTGGATCTGATCCAGCTCGCCCAGATCCGGCGAGGGGCGGCCTCCGGCGAGGTTGGAACTCCCGCGATGGCCGGAGAGGATGGAGGAGGGCACGAGGCAGCGCGAGGAGGTCGGGGACGGCCGGGCGGCGCGGTTGCCGGCGAGAGGCGGCGGCGAGGGAGCTCGGTGGCGGCGCCTACGCGGAAGCCGAGGCCGGCGGAGCAAAACGCGGCGGCGAGGCGCGCTGCAGGAGGCGGCGGGCAGCTGCGCCGGCGAGTGCCTGGCGGCGGCGGGGGGGCGCCTCAGCGGGCGGCACGGATGCCAGCGGAGGCGGGCGGCGCGCGGGATGGGCAGCACGGGCGCGGCCCGGTCGCGACGGGGAGCGGGCCGGCCGCGGGCTGTGTGGGCCGGTGCGGCAGTGGGAGGACGCCGGGACAGGTGGCGGGCGCGGATTCGTCGGGGCGGAGGCGGCGGACACGTCTGGCGGCGGGAATTTTTGTCCGGTGGCACGAGGTAGAGGAAGGCTAGGGTTTGCACCGCGAATTTCGGAGGGGATTACAAATTTATAGGTAGAGGGAGCTAGGAGAGTCCAAATGAGGTGCGGTTTACGGCCACGCGATTGTGATCGAACGACCTCGGTGATGGAGGAGGTTTAGGTGGGTTTTGGGGCACTTTGGAAGGGTGTTGGGCTGCAACACACAAGAGGCCTTCTTGGTCCCTCGGTTAACCGTTGGAGTATCAAACGAAGACCAAATGGCACGAAACTTGGCAGGCGGTCTACCGTTAGTAAACCAAGGCCGCATGACAAGTCTCGGTCCAATTCGAAAACATTTAACACCCACACACGAAAAGAGGTAGAAAGGGACACCGGAGGACATAGGAGCGCCGGAATGCAAAACAGACAACGGGGAAAATGCTCGGATGCATGAGACGAACATGTATGCAAATGCGACGCACATGATGACATGATATGAGATGCATTACATGCAAGCAAAAGACAAGGCAACAACAGCGAATAACTAGAAGACACCTGGCACATCGGTCTTGGGGCGTTACACATGTCATCCCTGACTTGGAATTCTATGCACTTATGATTGGAACTATTAGCAAGCACCCGCAACTACTAACATTCATTAAGGTAAAATCCAACCATAACATTAAGATATATTGGTCCCTCTTCAATCCCGTATGCATCGATTTATATGCTAGGTTGAAGCTTCTGTCACTCTTGCCCTCCAAAACATAGTCCTATCAACATACAACTAACCCTAGGTGTGATCCACGCACATGCTCATATGATGGGCACCAAAGGACAATAGCATAACCACAAGCAATTTAAACCAAGCATAGCAATTCACCAATTACCAATAGGACAACGAAAATCTACTCAGACATAATAGGATGGCAACACATCATTGGATAATAATATGAAGCATAAAGCACCATGTTCAAGTAGAGGGTACAACGGGTTGCGGGAGAGTGGACCGCTGTAGATAGATGGGTAAGGTGATGAAGATGTTGGTGAAGATGACAGAGGTGTTGGTGTAGATTGCCGTCACACGATGATGGCCCCGGCGGCGTTACAGCGCCACAGAGAGACAGGGGGAGAGGGCCCCCTTCTTCTTCTTCTTCTTCCTTGACCTTCTCCCTAGATGGGAGAAGGGTTTCCCCTCTGGTCCATGGTCTCCATGGTGGCGGAGGGGCGAGAGCCCCTCCGAGATTGGATTTGTCTCTCTGTCTCTCTCTGTTTCTGCGTTCCTGATTCTGGCCTTTCAACGTTTCTTAAATTCCCGGAGATCCGTAGCTCTGATTGGGCTGAAATTTTAACATGATTTCTATCCGGATATTGGCTTTCTTGCGGTGAAAGAAGAGCACCAACCGCCTTACGGGATGACCACGAGGGCCCAGGGCACGCCTGACCCCTTGGGGCGCGCCCCGTGCCTCGTGGCCCCCTCGGGCATCGTCTCACATTGATTCTTCTTCCCAAAAATCACATATATTCCAAAAAAATCTCCGTCAGTTTTTATCCCATTTGGACTCCGTTTGATATGGATTTTCTACGAAACAAAAAACATGCAACAAATAGGAACTGACACTGGGCACTGGATCAATATGTTAGTCCCAAAAATAGTATAAAAGTTGCCAAAAGTATATAAAAGTTGTAGGATATTGGCATGGAACAATGAAAAATTATAGATACGACGGAGGCGTATCACATAACTATGCGCTTTTCTATCAATTGCTCGGCAGCAATTTGTTCACCTACCGTAATATATGCTATCTTGAGAGAAGCCACTAGTGAATCCTATGCCCCCCGGGTCTACTTTACATCATATAAGTTTCCAACCTACAGTTTACTATTTATTTTGCAATCTTTACTTTCCAATCTATACAAAAATACCAAAAATATTTATCTTATTATGTTTATCAGATCTCACTTTTGCAAGTGGTTGTGAAGGGATTAACAACCCCTTTATCACGTTGGTTGCAAGGTTCTTATTTGTTTGTGCAGGTACTAGGCGACTTGCATGTAGTCTCCTACTGGATTGATACCTTGGTTCTCAAAAACTGAGGGAAATACTTACGCTACTTTGCTGCATCACCCTTTCCTCTTCAAGGGAAAACCAACGCATGCTCAATAGGTAGCAGGTCTACCAAGGATAATCGACATGTTATCGTCCTCGGGCATCTCAAGTATAACAAAGTGAGTCAAAATAGTAACATTAGCAACAACAACGGGCACATCCTCACAGATACCGATAGGTATGGTAGTTGATTTATTAGCCAATTGCAAAGATATTTCAGTAGGTGTGAGTTTATTCAAATCAAGTCTTTTATATAAAGATAAAGGAATAACACTAACATCATCTCCTAAATCACACAGAGCAGTTTTCACATAATTCTTTTTGATGGAGCAAGGTATAGTTGGTATTCCCGAATCTCCAAGTTTTTTAGGTACTCCATCTTTAAAAGTATAATTAGCAAGCATAGTGGAGATTTCAGCTTCCGATATTTTTCTTTTATTAGTGATGATATCTTTCATATACTTTGCATAAGGAGGCATTTTCAAGATATCATTCAAGAGAGTACGCAAAAAGACTGGCCTCAACATTTCAGCAAAGCGTTCAAATTCTTCATCATCATTCTTTTTAGTTGACTTAGGTGGAAAAGGCATTGGTTTTTTAACCCACACGGTTCTCTTTCTTTACTGTGTTTTCGAGCCACAAAGTCACTTTCATCATACCTTTTATTCTTAGGTTGTGGGTTATCAAGATCAACAGGTGGTTCTATCTCAACATCATTATATGGTTCTTTATTATTTGGTTGAGAGTCTTCATTAACATCAACATTATGTTTTTCATTATCACTAGGTGAATGTTCATTACCAGACTGAGTTTCAGCATCAGAGATAGAAGTTTCATTATCATTGTTAGGAGCTTTTCTTATTTCAGGTTCATTAGGAGCATGCAAAGTTCTATCAATTTTCTCTTTCTTTTTCCTTTTAGAAGAACTAGGTGCACTAGTGTTGTTCCTTTGTGAATCTTGTTCTATTCTTTTTGGGTGTCCCTCAGGATCAAGTGGTTCCCGAGTCATTTTACCTCCTCTAGTTGCAACTCTAACAGCAATGTCATGTATATTATTATTCATTTCATCTAGCAACTCTCTTTGAGATTTAGCAACTTGTTCTAACTGGGTTTGTACCATAGAAGCATGCTTTCCAAGACCTCTAACATCATTTGAGATTCTAAATAACAAGTCATTTGATACGTCTCCAACGTATCTATAATTTTTGATTGCCCCATGCTATATTATCTATTTTTTGGACATTATTGGGCTTTATTATCCACTTTCATATTATTTTTGGGACTAACCTATTAACCGAAGGCCCAGCCCAGAATTGCTATTTTTTGCGTGTTTTAGGGTTTCGAAGAAAAGGAATATCAAACAGAGTCCAAACGGAATGAAACCTTCGGGAACGTGATTTTCTCAATGAACAAGACCCAGGAGACTTGGACCCTACATCAAGACACAAAAGAGGAGGCCACGAGGTAGGGGGGCGCGCCTACCCCCCGGGCACGCCCTCCACCCTCGTGGGCCCCTGTTGCTCCATCGACATACTCCTTCCTCCTATATATACCTACGTACCCCCAAATGATCAGATACAGAGCCAAAACCCTAATTCCACTGCCACAACTTTCTGTATCCACGAGATCCCATCTTGGGGCCTATTCCGGAGCTCCGCCGGAGGGGGCATCGTCATGGAGGGCTTCTACATCAACACCATAGCCCCTCCGATGAAGTGTGAGTAGTTCACCTCAGACCTACGGGTCCATAGTTAGTAGCTAGATGGCTTCTTCTCTCTTTTTGGATCTCAATACAATGTTCTCCCCTCTCTTGTGGAGAACTATTCGATGTAATCTTGTTCTTCTGGTGTGTTTGTTGAGACCGATGAATTGTGGGTTTATGATCAAGTCTATCTATGAACAATATTTGAATTTTCTCTGAATTCTTTTATGTATGATTGGTTATCTTTGCAAGTCTCTTCGAATTATCAGTTTGGTTTGGCCTACTAGATTGATCTTTCTTGCAATGGGAGAAGTGCTTAGCTTTGGGTTCAATCTTGCGGTGTCCTTTCCTAGTGACAGTAGGGGCAGCAAGGCACGTATTGTATTGTTGCCATCGAGGATAACAAGATGGGGTTTTCATCATATTGCATGAGTTTATCCCTCTACATCATGTCATCTTGCTTAATGCGTTACTCTGTTTTCATTAACTTAATACTCTAGATGCATGCTGGATAGCGGTCGATGAGTGGAGTAATAGTAGTAGATGCAGGCAGGAGTCGGTCTACTTGTCTCGGACGTGATGCCTATATACATGATCATGCCTAGATATTCTCATAACTATGCTCAATTCTGTCAATTGCTCAACAGTAATTTGTTCACCCACCATAGAATACTTATGCTCTTGAGAGAAGCCACTAGTGAAACCTATGGCCCCCGGGTCTATCTTCATCATATTAATCTCCTACTACTTAGTTATTTCCTTTGCTTTTACTTTACTTTGCATCTTTATCACAAAAATACCAAAAAATATTATCTTATCATATCTATCAGATCTCACTCTCGTAAGTGACCGTGTAGGGATTGACAACCCCCTATCGCGTTGGTTGCGAGGATTTATTTGTTTTGTGCAGGTGCGAGGGACTCGCGCGTAGCCTCCTACTGGATTGATACCTTGGTTCTCAAAAACTGAGGGAAATACTTACGCTACTTTGCTGCATCATCCCTTCCTCTTCGGGGAAAACCAACGCAGTGCTCAAGAGGTAGCATCACTCAAGCGAGCAAGCATATCAAAATTGTATTCCAATTGTTTCATAACATTTGCATTGAAGTGATCTTGTTTTCTAATATAGTTTTCAAACTCATAAAGGCATTGACTAAGATGCATATTGTGAGGATTGTCATTATCATTGAACTTCATAAGATAATTTACCTCTACCACCTTAGGATGTGGTGGTGTATTAAGCCCATGTATTTCTTCAATAGGGGGTAAATTTTTAACATCCTCAGCTTTAATACCTTTTCCCTTCATAGATTTCTTTGCCGCTTGCATATCTTCGGGACTGAGATATAAGATACCCCTCTTCTTCGGAGTGGGTTTAGCCGGTGGTTCAGGAAGAGTCCAATCATCATAATTTTTCAATATGTTATTCAATAATTCCTCATCTTGTCCAACAGTTCGTTCCCTGAAAACACAACCAGCACAACTATCTAGGAAATCCCTAGAAGCATCGGCTAGTCCATTATAGAAGATATCAAGTATTTCATTTTTCTTAAGAGGGTGATCAGGCAAAGCATTAAGTAATTGGCAAAGCCTCCCCCAAGCTTGTGGGAGACTCTCGTCTTTAATTTGCACAAAGTTAAATATTTCCTACAAGGCGACTTGTTTCTTATGTGCAGGAAAGTATTTTTCAGAGAAATAATAAATCATATCCTGGGGACTACGCACACAACCAGGAGCAAGAGTATTGTACCAAGCTTTAGCATCACCCTTTAATGAGAACGGAAATAATTTGAGAATAAAGTAATAGCGAGTCTTCTCATCATGGGTAAAAAGGGTGGCTATGTCATTCAACTTAGTAAGATGTGCCACAACACTTTCAGTTTCATAACCATGGAAAGGATCAGATTCAACCAAAGTAATTAACTCTGGGTCGACAAAGAATTCATAATCCTTATCAACAATAAAGATAGGTGAAGTAGCAAACTTAGGATCATATTTCATTCTAGCATTCAGAGATTTTTTTATACTTGCATAATAATTTCTCCAGATCATCTCTATCTCTGCAAGCAAGAATATCTCTAGTTGTCTCCTCATTCATAACATAACCTTCCGGTACCTTAGGCAATTCATATCTAGGAAGGCTAGTCCTAGCAGGTGTTTCATGAGTTTTAGTTTCAAGCACATAATCAGATTCAACAACATCATGTTGTATTACTCTAGCAATTTGTTTATCAAGAAATTCATCAAGTGGCACATCATCATTATCAAGCAAGGTACTAGCATCATCATAAGCATTATCCAGAGCGGAAGTAGCATCATCAATAACTTGCGACATAATAGAATTGATAGCATGTGGTGGTGTTGCAAGTTTACTTATAACAGAAGGTGAATCTAAAGCAGAACTCGATGGTAGTTCCTTACCTCCCCTCATCTTTGAGGGAAAAATCTTAGTCTTAGCATCCTTCAGATTATTCATCGTGATAATATGATAATAATCCCAAGTGACTCAAAACATATAGCTATGCTCCCCGGCAACGGTGCTAGAAAAAGGTATTGATAACCCACAAGTATAGGGGATCGCAACAATTTTTTAGGGTAGAGTATTCAACCCAAATGTATAGATTCGACACAAGGGGAGGCAAAGAAGTGATCAATAGCAAAGTAGTATGATAGTTTTGATAATAGTAGCAGCAACAATGGTAACAGTAACCGTGATAACAGTAATTTTGTAGCAAGTGTAACAGTGATGATAGCAGTAGTAACCTAGCAAGAACAATATAGGATAAATTCGTAGGCATTGGATCGGTGACTTGTTGGATGATATTCATCATGAGACAATTATAACCTAGGCGATACGGCACTAACTCCAATTCATCAATATAATGTAGGCATGTATTCCGTAAATAGTCATACGTGCTTATGGAAAGAACTTGCATGACATCTTTTGTCCTACCCTCCCGTGGCAGCGGGGTCCTATTGGAAACTAAGGGATATTAATGTTGGAAATATGCCCTAGAGGCAATATTAAAATGGTTATTATTATATTTCCTTGTTCATGATAATTGTCTATTGTTCATGGTAAAATTGTGTTATCCGGAAATCGTAATACATGTGTGAATACATAGACCACAACATGTCCTAGTGAGCCTCTAGTTGACTAGCTCGTTGATCAGTAGATGGTTACGGTTTCCTGACCATGGACATTGGATGTCATTGATAACGGGATCACATCATTAGGAGAATGCTGTGATGGACAAGACCCAATCCTAAGCATAGCACAAGATCGTGTAGTTCGTCTGCTAAAGCTTTTATAATGTCAAGTATCATTTCCTTAGACCATGAGATTGTGCAACTCCCGGATACCATAGGAATGCTTTGGGTGTGCCAAACGTCACAACTCAACTGGGTGGCTATAAAGGTGCACTACGGGTATCTTCGAAAGTGTCTGTTGGGTTGGCACGAATCGAGACTGGGATTTGTCGCTCCGTATGATGGAGAGGTATATCTGGGCCCACTTGGTAGGACACCATCATAATGAGCTCAATGTGATCAAGGAGTTGATCACGAGATGATGTGTTACGGATCGAGTAAAAGAGAGTTGCCGGTAACGAGATTGAACAAGGTATAGGGATACCGACGATCGAATCTCGGGCAAGTATCATACCGGTAGACAAAGGGAATTGTATACGGGATTGATTGAATCCTCGACATCGTGGTTCATCCGATAAGACCATCGTGGAACATGTAGGAGCCAACATGGGTATCTAGATCCCGCTGTTGGTTATTGACTAGAGAGATGTCTCGGTCATGTCTGCATGCCTCCCGAACCCATAGGGTCTACACACTTAAGGTTCGATGACGTTAGGGTTATAGGGAAAGTTTGTACGTGGTTACCGAATGTTGTTCGGAGTCCTGAATGAGATCATGGACGTTACGAGGAGTTCCAGAATGGTCCGGAAGTAAAGAATAATATATAGGAAGTGAGGTTTTAACCACCGGAAGTGTTTCGGGCGTCACGGTAATGTACCGGGACCACTGGAGGGTTCCGGGCACTACTAGGAAAAGGCCTACTAATGGCGCACCAGTTTTGCCTACTAATGGCGCACTACTAGTGCGCCATTAGTATCACACCACTAGTATTTTTTACTAATGGCGCACCACTGGTGCGCCATTAGTATACCAGATACTAATGGCGCACCAGTCGTGCGCCATTAGTAGTAATGGCGCACCACATAGAAGTGCGCCATTAGTAATAATTTTTTTCAAATATTTTTTTACACATAGAAGTGCGCCATTAGTAATAATTTTTTTTCATTTTTTTTTAAAAAATCAATTTTTTATTAATCTCGGGTCACTATGGGTTAATCTCGAGTCAATATGCTTAATCTTAGGTCAAATCGCACTCTGTGGTCAAACTTCCCGGAAGGTCACCCATCCTCATACTACTCTAGCCCGAGTACGCTTAACTTCATAGTTCTATCCAACCCCAGCACCACCTCACTTCACAAGCACTTGTTGATATATCTATCATATCAATCCTATTAAACCTTGCTGATGTCTAGGACTTTGTTCATATTCATGAGTATGATGAAATTTTGAAAAAATATTTCAAACTTCCCGGTCATATTACGTATCATATTTTGAAAAATAATTCAAAATTTTTTTCGAAACCAATTTTTTTTTCTGTTACTAGTGGCGCACCTAGCATACGATGCGCCACTAGTAAGTTTGAATTTTTTGCCTCCGGATCTTAAAAGCCCCGTAACTGTTTTTCTGTTAGGTTTTTGGGGATTTTAAAAATGTTTAACGGGGATCCCCCGTTAAATTCGGATGTAACTTTTCGAGTAGATGATTTTTCATATAGAAAACTTTTTAATCCGAGTTCGTATGCAAAAGTTATGCCCATTTTACAAATTTTAGAGAGATTTTGCAAATAAAGTCGAAATTCATATTTGTAAATTTTTCCAACAACTAGACCACATATCACATGGGAAACTTATTTTCCTTTATTTTTTTTGACATTTCCATCATTTTCTTTTATTTTTTTAAACTGAAAAGGCGGTCCAGGGGGGGATGTGCATTCGGTGGAAGTTTTGGGCCAAGTTAGTAATGGCGCACCGTGGGAGTGGGGTGCTATTACTAGTTAAACTAGTAATGGCGCACCACACCCACGGTGCGCCATTACTATTTTTGAAAAAAAAATCTGATTTTTTTTTAAAAAACTTAGTAATAGTGCACCAGTTGACAGTGCGCCATTACTAGTTTTAACTAGTAATGGCGCACTGTCCACTGGCGCGCCATTACTAGTTTTGAAAAAAAAGAAAAAAAAAATTGTTACTAATGGCGCACCGTGGATGTGGTGCGCCATTAGTATTTGGACACTAATGGCGCACCAACACATGGTGCGCCATTAGTATATACTAATGGCGCACCACATGTCTGGTGCGCCATTAGTGTCAATTCCATCTATAGCCCTTTTCCTAGTAGTGGGGGGTCCACCAAGAGGGGCCACCAGCCCCGGAGGCTTGCATGGGCCAATAGTGGGAAGGGACCAGCCCCTGAGTGGGCTGGTGCGCATCCCACCAGGGCCCAAGGCACAGCTAGGAGGAGAAAGGGGGAAACCCTATGCGTAGATGGGCCTAAGGCCCACCCTAGGCCCCCCCTCTCCCCCTCTTGGCCGCCCCTCCATCCCATCTAGGGCTGCCGCCCCCTAGGGGTGGGAACCCTAGAGGGGGCGCACCCTCCTCCCCTCCTCCTATAAATAGTGGGGCTTTTGGGGCTGCCAAGGACACGAATCTCTCTCTCTCTCTCTCGGCGCAGCCCTACCTCTCCACATCCTCGTTCTCCGTAGTGCTTGGTGAAGCCCTGCTGGAAACCACGTTGCTCCACCACCACCACGCCGTCGTGCTATGATGCGTCCATTTTGCATCATGCTTTTATATCAATATTTATTGCATTATGGGCTGTTATTACACATTATGTCACAATACTTATGCCTATTCTCTCTTATTTTACAAGGTTTACATAAAGAGGGAGAATGCCGGCAACTGGGATTCTGGGCTGGAAAAGGAGCAAATATTAGAGACCTATTTTGCACAGCTCCAAAAGTCCTGAAACTTCACGGAAGTCATTTTCAGAATATATAAAAAATACTGAGTGCAAGAAGTTCCGGAGGGGGGCCACACCCTGCCCACGAGGGTGGGGGGCGCGCCCTACCCCCCTGGGCGTGCCCCCTGTCTCG
This sequence comes from Triticum urartu, assembly GCF_056163025.1. Classification (NCBI taxonomy): domain Eukaryota; kingdom Viridiplantae; phylum Streptophyta; class Magnoliopsida; order Poales; family Poaceae; genus Triticum; species Triticum urartu. The sequence continues at coordinate 227,975,452 of NC_141877.1, forward strand.
TGGGTCCCCTGGTGGCCCTCCGATGCCCATCTTCTGCTACATGGAGTCTTTCGATGAAAAAAAATCACGAGCAAGCTTTCGGGACGAGACTCCGCCGCCACGAGGCGGAACCAATCTAGGGCTTCGGTGGAGCTGTTCTGCCGGGGAAACTTCCCTCCGGGAGGGGGAAATCATCGCCATCATCATCACCAATGATCCTCTCATCGGGAGGGGGTCAATCTCCATCAACCAGCAACATCTCCTCTCAAACCCTAGTTCATCTCTTGTATCCAATTCTTGTCTCTAAGTCCGGGATTGGTACCTGTAGGTTGCTAGTAGTGTTAATTACTCCTTGTAGTTGATGCTAGTTGGTTTATTTGGTGGAAGATCATATGTTCAGATCCTATATGCATATTAATACCCCTCTGATTATGAACATGAATATGCTTTGTGAGTACTTACGTTTGTTCCTGAGGATATGGGAGAAGTCTTGCTATTAGTAGTCATGTGAATTTGGTATTCGTTCGATATTTTGATGAGATGTATGTTGTCTCTCCTCTAGTGGTGTTATGTGAACGTCGACTACATGATACTTCACCATTATTTGGGCCTAGAGGAAGGCATTGGGAAGTAATAAGTAGATGATGGGTTGCTATAGTGACAGAAGCTTAAACCCTAGTTTATGCGTTGCTTCGTAAGGGGCTGATTTGGATCCACATGTTTCATGCCATGGTTAGGTTTACCTTAATACTTTTGTTGTAGTTGTGGATGCTTGCAATAGAGGTTAATCATAAGTGGGATGCTTGTCCAAGTAAGGATAGCACCCAAGCACCGGTCCACCCACATATCAGATTATCAAAGTACCGAACGCGAATCATATGATCGTGATGAAAACTAGCTTGAGGATATTCCCATGTGTCCTCGGGAGCGCTTTTCTCTATATAAGAATTTGTCCAGGCTTGTCCTTTGCTACAAAAAGGATTGGGCCACCTTGCTGCACTTTATTTACTTTTGTTACTTGTTGCTCGTTACCAATTATCTTATCACAAAACTATCTGTTACCTATAAATTCAGTGCTTGCAGAGAATACCTTGCTGAAAACCGCTTATCATTTCCTTCTGCTCCTCATTGGGTTCGACACTCTTACTTATCGAAAGGACTACGATAGATCCCCTATACTTGTGGGTCATCAATAATCTTTTCTGGCACCATTGCCGGGGAGTGAAGCGCCTTTGGTAGGTGGAATTTGGTAAGGAAAAATTTATATAGTGTGCTGAAATTTACTGTCACTTGTTACTATGGAAAGTAATCCTCTGAGGGGCTTATTCGGGGTATCTTCACCCCGACCAGTAGAGCAAAGAGTTGCTCCTCAACCTATTGAACCTACTGAAAATGAACATGTCTACTTTGATATTCCTTCGGGTATGATAGAAAAACTGCTAGCTAATCCTTTTGCAGGAGACGGAACAATGCATCCTGATGAGCACATAATATATGTGGATGAAGTTTGTGGATTATTTAAGCTTGCAGGTGTGCCCGAGGATGTTATTAAGAAGAAGGTCTTCCCTTTATCTTTGAAGGGATATGCATTGACATGGTATAGGCTATGTGATTGTATGGGATCATGGAACTACAAACGATTGAAATTGGAATTTCATCAGAAGTTTTATCCTATGCATCTTGTTCATCATGATCGCAATTATATGTATAATTGTTGGCCTCACGAAGGAGAAAGCATTGCTCAAGCTTGGGGAGGCTTAAATCAATGTTATATTCATGCCCCAATCATGAGCTTCCAAGAGAAATAATTATTCAAAATTTATATGCTCGGCTTTCTGATAATAATCGCACCATTCTTGGTACTTCTTGTGCTGGCTCTTTTATGATGAAGACTATTGAATTCAAATGGGATTTATTGAAAAGAATTAAATGCAACTCGGAAGATTGGGACCTCGACGAAGTTAAGAAGTCAGGTATGACACCTAAGTTTGATTGTGTTAAATCTTTTATGGATACCGATGTTTTCTGTAAATTTAGCACTAAATATGGACTTGACTCTGAAATAGTAGCTTCTTTATGTGAATCTTTTGCTACTCATGTTGATCTCCCTAGGGAGAAGTGGTTTAAATATCATCCTCCCATAGAAGTAAAAGTAGCTGCACCTATTAAAGTTGAAGAAAAGACTGTCACTTATAATGATCCTATTGTTCCTACTTCTTATGTTGAGAAATCACCTTTTCCTGTTAGGATAAAAGATCATGCTAAAGCTTCAACTGTGGTTCGTAAAAGCAATATTAGAACTTATACACCTCTTGATCAAGTTAAAGTTGAACCTAATATTGCTATTGTTAAAGACCTCTTGTCTGATAATATTGACAGGCATGTTATTCATTTCTGTGATGAGACTGCTAGAATTGCTAAACCTTGTGCTAAAGATAAACATAGACCCATGGTAGGCATGCCTGTTATTTCTGTTAAAATAGGAGATCATTGTTATCATGGCTTGTGTGATATGGGTGCTAGTGCTAGTGCAATACCTATTGACTTATACAAAGAAATTATGCATGATATTGCACCTGCTGAGTTAGAAGAAATTGATGTCACCATTAAACTTGCCAATAGAGATACTATTTTACCAATAGGAATTGTTAGAGATGTTGAAGTCTTGTGTGGGAAAACTAAATATCCTGCTGATTTTCTTGTTCTTGGTTCCCCACAAGATAGCTTTTGTCCCATTATATCTGGTAGACCCTTCTTGAACACAGTCAATGCTAGGGTAGACTGCAAAAAGGATGCTGTTACTATTGGTTTAGGTGACATGTCTCATGAATTTAATTTCTCTAAATTTCGTAGACAACACCGTGAAGAGGAATTGCCTAGTAAAGATGAAATTATTGGTCTTGCTTCTATTGTCGTGCCTCCTAGTGATCCTTTAGAACAGTATTTGCCAGACCATGAAAATGATATGTTTATGAATGAAAGAAGGGAAATAGATGAAGTATTCTTTAAACAGGAACCCATCCTGAAACACAATTTGCCTGTTGAAATCCTAGGGGATCCTCCTCCACCCAAGGGTGATCCCGTGTTTGAGCTTAAACCGTTACCTGATACTCTTAAATATGCTTATCTTGATGAGAAAAAGATATATCCTGTTATTATTAGCGCTAACCTTTCAGAGCATGAAGAAGAGAGATTATTGAAAACTCTGAAGAAGCACCGTGCTGCTATTGGATATACTCTCGATGATCTTAAGGGAATTAGTCCCACACTATGTCAACACAAAATAAATTTGGAGAACGATGCCAAACCAGTTCGTGATCACCAACGATGGCTGAATCCTAAGATGAAAGAAGTGGTAAGAAAGGAGATACTAAAGCTCCTTGAGGTAGGTATAATTTATCCCTTTGCTGATAGTCAGTGGGTAAGTCCTGTCCATTGTGTCCCTAAAAAGGGAGGTATTTTTTTTGAATATTTACTGTAGAGCAAAGCTCCACAACCCTTTATTATAGAAAGAAGTAGCAATTGTACAAGCTAGGGAAGATTACAAGGAATAAAAGGAAGAAAAAACAGAGCCTACCTACCTACCTCTAGTTAGGTTAGAGAGTTAATCCAAGCATACAACTTGACTCTAATATCTACTCTCATTCTATGAGCTAGAAGAGTAAGGTCATGTACAAAATTACATCTCCAAGCAGCAAAGGTTGCATTCTCTCCTCTGAAAGTCCTTCCATTCCTGAGGATCCATATATTCCAAGCTGCAGTGAGCATAATTTCAAAGAAGAAGGGATGCTTAAACCTTGATCTTGCATGCTGAATACATTGCTGAATTTCAGAGCCCCTGGACCAATCAATGGAAATATAATTCCACACTCTGCGACTGAAGTTGCAGTTGAAAAACAAGTGCAACCTATCCTCATAGACTAATTCATTGCAGATAACACAAAGATTGTCATCCATAGGTGATCTCCAATGCCTACGAATTAACAAGTCCTTGGTATTGAGTCTATCAAAAAACAACAACCAACCAAAGACTTTGATCTTCATGGTGCACTTGCTATCCCACAACCACTTACATGGCAAGATGGTTGGCAAATGAGAATGCATAAGAGTGTAAAAGCTCTTGGCAGAGTAGTCACCAGATTTTCCAGGCCATACCCAAACATCTGGCAGAGTGATGTCCCTATGTAAATCCAGGATCCAAGCTTCCAAAACTTGCAATTCCAGGGCAGCTTCATGTGACAAAGGCAAGAAGAACGTTGAGTAGAGGTCCTGAGAGATGAGGAATTCATGCACATAGAGTTTATCGTTAATAACAAAGGAGAAAAGCCTAGGTAATCTCCAACATAGAGGTCTTGAAGATCCACCAATTAACCAAGCATCAGACTAGAAAAGGGCAGAGTCTCCCCTATTGATGTGAACTGAGGAGATTGCAGTATATGCATCAGAGAGCTTGAGGATATCCCTCCACCAAAATGACCCAACTGGGACTGTAGCATGTGGAACTCCATCATCATAGTAACTATTCCAGATTAAAGTAACCCATGGGATATCTGCCTTATTGAAGAATTTGTGGAGATGCTTGAGAAGGAGGCCCTTATTTTGGATATGCAAGTTAATCACTCCAAGTCCTCCTTTTTCCTTTGGCCTACAAACCAGATCCCATGCAACCAGAGATTGTTTTGGTGCATCACTATTTCCTCTCCACAAACACTGCTTGAAGATCCTGTCAAGCTGCTTAATAATACCAGGTGAGAGCTGTAGACTGCAGAGGAAATATATGGGCATGGAAGTCAAGACTAAAGTTAACAACTGCAACCTGGAGCCTTGGTTTAGCATGGAGGAACTAGCTGTCAGTCTCCTCTCCAGGGCATCAACTAAAGGCATAAAATCCACAATTCCGGGCCTAGTAGTACCAAGTGGCAAACCCAGATAAGTAAATGGCAGCTGTCCAAGTTTACAACCAAGCAAATCAAATAGCCTGGCAGCTTCCACATCATCAATATTTAAAGGAATCATGGAAGACTTTGCAAAGTTAACTTTAAGCCCTGTGGACTGTTGAAAGGTAAGCAACATATTTTTGAGAGCCACCAACTCCTCATCTTTGCCAGTCAAAAAGATGACAGTGTCATCAGCATACTGGATTATAGGGAAATCCTGGTCATGTGAAGGAATTGGGAGGGTCAAGGTTCCATGCGAGAACATCTGGTTGACCACTAACTGTAGAAGATCGGTAGAAATTACAAAGAGCAGAGGTGACAGAGGATCACCCTGTCTGACACCACACTTGCACTTAAACTGCTTGCCAGGCATGCCATTGAGCAAAACAGAGGAAGATCCTGTAGAGAGAATGTCTTTGACCTAGCCTATCCATTTGTCATCAAACCCCTTGTGCTTAAGCATCTGCAAAACAACCTCATGCTCCACGGTGTCAAATGCCTTTGCAAAATCTAGCTTCAGAATTATAATGGGTCTCTTTGACTGTTTGCACTGGTGGATGTATTCAAAGGCCCAAGCTAAGCAATCCTGAATTGATCTACTCTTCAAGAACCCATATTGATTTTTATGGATACAACGGAGGATCACTTTTTGCAGCCTGTTTGCTAACAGCTTAGTAAGAAATTTCAAACAAGTAAGAAATAGGCCAAAAATCATCTGGGCTCTCAGGAGAGAGCATCTTGGGTATGAGGGTAATGAGAGAACCATTAATATTCTCAAGAGATAATTTTCCTTCATAGAAGTCCTGGATGAGACGCCTAAAATCCTGCTCAATTATCGGCCAGCAGCGTTTAACAAACAGACCATTGAATCCATCTGGGCCAGGTGCTCTATCAGGGGGCAGCTCTTTCAGAACCTTCATAATTTCATCGTCAGAGAACGATTGAGATAGTTCCTCCAGACCTTGGATGGGCTGGATGAGGTTTGTTAGGTCGAAGCTCATAGAGATCCCTTGGGCCTGGCCTCCTCCAACTGATCAAAAAATATGATAACCTTGCTGCAGTCCATCGTAAGCTTCTTGAGGTAAGATAGTTTCTTACTCCAAGCTCTCAAATCAAATCTCAGCCGTTTAAATTTCCTAGTTAACACGGCCGAAGCAGAGAGATCAGCAAAAACTGGAGCCTCCCAAGAATTACGAACGCAGTCCATGAAGCCTGGCATGTCCACCCAAAAGTTTTCAAATCTAAAAACCTTAGACTTAGGAATATTGGTGTCAATGGACACCACACAAGGCACATGATCCTACGCGGTTTTGGCTAACGGAAAGACCACGGTGTTAGGATAATGGGAGATCCAGTCTGAGGTGGTAAAGAACCAGTCAAGCTGCTCGAGAAGGGGTATTTGCTGCATATTGGACCAGGTGAAACTCCTCCCCTTGATTGGCAATTCCAGAAGACCAAGATGTCCGATGACCTCATTAAAAAGAAAAATATCATTTATATCACCTCCAGGTTGGTTTCTGTTGTCCAAAGAGTGAATAAAGTTAAAATCACCTAGGAGCAACCAATGTTCATCAGAAGGGATAGATATGTGGTATAGCCAGCTGACAAAGTCATCTCTAGGTTGCCCCTCGCATGGCCCATATACAGAAACCATTGTCCATTTTTCAGAAGTATGAACAGACTTAAATGAAACTACCACACTGAAACGTTGGATTTCAAGAAGCTGGCCTTCAAAAACCGAGGAGTTCCAAATGATCACAATACCACCCGAAGCACCCACCGAGGGAGAAAAAGCAAACTGATCAAAGTGTCGAGGGCAGAAAGACCTAATCATGCGGATATCAAAGGTTTGCCATTTAGTTTCCTGCAGACAAATAATGGAGCAGCGACTCTCTTCAATTTTGGCTCTCACATCACGCTGTCTAGCTGGTGAATTCAAACCACGCACATTCCAGCATAGAACCGACCAATTATGAAACATTGTAGTCCCCATATATAACCAAAATAATAAGAAAGTAACCAACTGGGCCGCTTAACAACACAGTACGAGTTTCAGCATAGCTACGGGCAGCAGGATCATAAAAGTTCAGAGGTTCAGGCATACAGAGCGAAAATGAAGCAAAGCAACAAAAGACCCAACAGATCGGACGCCCTAGAGCTGCATAGGAAAGTTCATTCATCATTGGAACTATCTTGTTGTGGATCAGGTTTAGGAGAAGCCGTAAGCTTTTCCACCGTCAAGTCTTCCGGGGCGATGCCAAGGGCCTCGCCGACTGCCTGCAAGGTAGAAATAGGTTGGTGGTGGGCAAAGTGTTATCCTGACACGGGGCAGAGTCAAACTTCAGCTTCTTGGCCTTGGGGCGTCGTAGAGGCGCCGGCTTGATGGAGATAGGAGGCCTACTTCAGTTGGCTGGTGTCGAGCTTACGGGATGGAAAAAGGGAGGTATTACTATCGTTCCTAATGATAAAGATGAATTGATTCTGCAAAGAATTATTACAAGTTATAGGATGGTAATTGATTTCCGCAAATTAAATAAGGCTACTAAAAAGGATCATTACCCCTTACCTTTTATTGATCAAATGCTAGAAATATTATCCAAACATACACATTTTTGCTTTCTAGATGGTTATTCTGGTTTCTCTCAAATACCTGTGTCAGCTGATGATCAATCTAAGACCACTTTTACTTGCCCATTCGGTACTTTTGCTTATAGACGTATGCCTTTTGGTTTATGTAATGCACCTGCTACCTTCCAAAGATGCATGATGGCTATATTCTCCGACTTTTGTGAAAAGATTTGTGAGGTTTTCATGGACGATTTCTCCGTCTATGGATCCTCTTTTGATGATTGCTTAAGCAACCTTGATCGAGTTTTGCAAAGATGTGAAGAAACTAACCTTGTAGTGACCCGACCTCAGACGGTCAAGTCTCTGTGCTTAAGTGTCATCCCTGGATCGGTATGCTGACACACACAATACTCGAGGATTTATAACAGAGGTAAATCACATGTAAAAAGTAACGTAAATACTATTACCTCAATCCAAAATATCGGAAGTAACAAGATTGTGGATTCCCATCAACACCATCGACAAAGTTGAGTGTAGAAATCGTAACCCTAACGTATCACTTACTCGTCGTAAGAAATCCTGCAACATGAGACGTTGCAGCCACAAAGGGTCAGTACATTGAATGCAAATTCACACCATAGAGAAATGATGAACAATGGCTATCACTACATGCATATATGGCTAGTGGAAAAGCTCTATGGTTATAAGGTTTTTGCGAAAAGCCAATTTTTCCCTACTGCAAAGGAATAAATTTTTATTTAACTATCATGGTGGTTTTTGAACATTGAGAGTGTAGGCACCCTCTCAATCCCAATTAAGCATCATCATTAAAACCCAACAAAATTAATTAAAGTAACATGATGATATTCACATGATAATCCAAGTACTAGATACTCAAGACGTCCATAACCGGGGACACGGCTAACCATGATTAGTTTATACACTCTGCAGAGGTTTGCACACTTTTCCGCACAAGACTCGATCTCCTCCGTTGGGATTCTCGCACTACATGATGTTTGAGAAACGGATGACCGAGACATAGTCTTTTAGAAGCGCTAGCACCTTACGATCAGGTAGACAGTACCAACCTACATCCCCTACATCTGCTAGTCTACCACTGTAAGAGTTCGCACGACTTAGTCAACTATGCTAGAGCCCACAGTAGCTTGTGGCTGCACACGGAAGTTTCTAGTATGAATAATCTCATGATCCCTTTGAGCCTGGGTAGTGGTCCATAAAGAAAAACAGGCACTCGCTGGAATACCCAGGTGCCTAAATAGGCAATCGCTGGAATACCCAGGTGCCTCAATCCACCCAGATGTGTGTTAAAGTTGCCACCTTAAGTAAACCACTAATTAACAATCTCACATCTGTCATGAATACTCTCAAACCCAATACACGTCTACGAGCATAGCATAGCAATATAAGCAACGTAATAGTAACTCCCAAGGTTTGAGTGCAGGGCAATAGGTTCCTACCTCATCAACTACTTCCCAATACCCACATGTTATCAATCCTACTCATGCAATGTTTGAGGTTGAAACTAATGCATAAAAACTGCGTATGAAAGGAATATGATCAAAGTGTGAACTTGCCTGCAATGTTGATGAAGATGATTCGCACTCATAATTCTTGGTAGTTCTACTCATCACACTCCGGTCAATCTAGTGTACGCAAGCAATAGAACCACACATAAGCAATCACTCAAAAGATCCGAAAGGTCGAAGAAGATGATTCGGAAAACTTCAAAACCAAGCAAATAACTCTTGCAACATAAAAAAATTTCTAACAGTACCAAAATTATGTGAATTTGGCCTTATCAGAAAGTTTAGGTCAAGAGCTTCGATTTGCAAAAAGAATCAACTCAAACGGAGCTACGAAACTCAAGTTATGATCAAACGAAGTTTGAATCTAAATCTGATCTAATTCAAATTTTAAAGTTAAAAAAGAACATGTTTGAGTTGGATTACTGGATAGAGGAGATCATAACGAAGAAGTGGGCGTTGGTTTCGTTGAATTTGGACAAACAGGTAAAAAGATGTGGTCGTTTGAAACAGAGTGACTAATCTGTAAGAAAGATAATTACAACTAGGTCCCTGGCCGAAATTAAAACAGAAAAAGAAAACCTATCTAACGAACGTTCGCTGCCGAACGCTAACTAATGAATATGCTCACTAGAACTACCTAAACAGAAAACGTTCTCTAAATAACTAAAAAAACGAAAACGGTTTTATAAAACAAAAACAGGGAAACCGAGACGGTTTTATACCGTAGGCGGTTTTCATAAAAAAACCCGGGGTGGTTTTCGACGGGCGGCGGAACGGATCCAGCCGGTGGCGAACTCCGACGCGGGCATCGGGGCGGCGGCGGCGGCGGCGTCCGGCGATGCGGGCGAGCGGCGCGATGCGGAGGCAAACGCGCGACGAGGCGGCGGAGGGGTGCGACGTATGTGGCGTGGGCGGAGTGCGGTGGGGCGGCGCGGAACAGCAGCGGCGGAGGTCGTCGGCGGATCTCGCCGGCGGCGGCGATGCCCGGGATGCGAGGCGAGGCAAGGCGAGGCGGCGGAGGAGAGAGAGGGGCGTCGACTTTATAGGAGGGGAGAGAAGGCGCGACTTGCGCAAGGGGGCAAGGCGGCGGGAGACCGGGTTGGCCACGGCGGCGGCCGGCGAGGCGTGCGGGCGGCGGTCTCCGTCTCCAGGTCGGGGACGCCGCGGAGCTGGGCTGGCTGGGCCGCGGCCTGGCTGGGTGCTGGGCCGGCCCAGTCGGTGAAGTTTAAAAAAAACACATTGACAAACAATGGAAAAGCGAAAATAAAATAAAATATAATATAGGCATATTATATATCAATTTTTTTAGAAAAAGACTGTCTACAACGTGAACATTTCCCTAGCATTAAATAAAATCAACACAAATTCAAATAAAACAAAGAGTGCTACAGCTCTATTAAAATCCAGTAAAAATCATTTAAAAAAACCAAAATGATTTCAAATTTATTTCTCTCCAATTTTCTATTGTAGGGAATCATGTTACCCTATTTTCCATATATTTTATTTTTAGAGAAAAATAATTTGAATAAAACTCAAAAAACTCCAAATTGAAAATAATTGCAAAAGGACTTTGAATTTGATCCTTGAAACTCCCAACTCATATTTCATAATTTGAAGAAGTCATTTTATCTCCTCTCATGAAAATCATTGAGTTGCTTAAAGTTTCTGAATTTGAAATATTTCCAAATAAAATTCAAATCTTTTCGAAACCCCTTTTCATTTAAAGAAATGGAAGAAGTCATGTCATCTTCTCTCCAGGGTTTTGTGGTGAAAAGAATTTGAATTCACGGAGATCATAAAAGCGAGATGAAAGTTTGGGAAAGTCCTTTTATTCCCTCGCATTTAACTTTCAAAAAGTTTCGAATTTCACTCAATCAATCACACAACGATCAAACAAACAATCAATCTATCTATTTATTATAACATTCCAAAATTTAGAATTTTGGGATGTTACAAACCTACCACCCTTAAAATGAATCTCGTCCTCGAGATTCGGAGAGGCTAGAAAGAAATAGGTTAGGTTTGGGGTCTTCTCTAAATCCATCGATCATCACAGGGGTCTGGGGTGCTACCACCCTTAGAGTCATTGTTACGGTTCCATCAAAACTCATATACTCCATCCTTATTCTTGACAGCGTCAATCTTCTCAAATCTCGGGGAAATTCCTTCTCTGAGCTCTTCCGGTAGTGGCATAACCTTTACCGCAATTCTTATGTAGTTTTATCTTGGTAAGGTTATTCCGAGACTGGGTCTTCTTAGCTGACGGGTCTGGCGCCAATACTAATCAACTATCGATATCTCATGGTGGTCAACCATTTATGGTTTTCTCTTGCAGGAAATGGGTCTAGGTTGAACCTCACCGTATATCCTACGATTGGCAAAAGCTACCTCGTACAGGGGAACAATACTTATACCATTCTAAGGTTCAAACAAGGTTTAACATCGCCGTCTCTCTACTATAGGTGAGTCACTCAGATTTACCATCCCATATAGCAAGGCGAATAATAAGAGTAAGTCGGTATGGTGATCAATCCATCCTGCACCCAAATCATTACCCTGTATACGGTTTAGCGAATCTCGCATTCTAACACTCGGTCATCCTCACAAGCATTGCAGAATTTCTCTTGTCGATGAACTAGGTTTGGATAAATCCATTGATTCTACAAGCCAAAAAAACATCTATCGTTCCTTCACAACTCTCAGGTTTTGCGTAAACTCCTATAAAATCGTCTGTCGACAAAGGTATATCCTCTTCCAGGATTTTTCCTTCAGCAAGAATGTGCTTGCTTCTTGGTAGGTCCTGGGGCCTGTGGGTTATGGCCCACCTCATCACTTGTAAACCTTGAACTCATCCTCGGGGCAGCTGATCGTTATTCCAACATCCAACTTCCAGCTTCCAAGCATACTTAAAATCCATCCAATTGTATTGTCTCCCTTCCTTCTATTTGCACCAAACTAAGACGTGATTACTCAGACTCATCATGGAATTTCCCTTGATCCATATTTCCAACATCATACCTCCTTTATATCCAATAGTAAGTCATCTCTTCATCCTCGTGGAATACCCCACATACCGAGATAAAAAACTTATACTTATGAAGTCCATATTCCACTTCATGGAACATCGTTATCCTTTCCAGGGTCAAACGTTCTCACAGGGCAATGTTGGCCATCTCTGCATGGCACTTCTTCAACTGGGAAACATGAAACACATCATGAACTCCTGACAGTCCTTCGGGTGTCTCCAACTTGTTGGCCACTTCTCCCATACGCTCCAAAACTCGGTATGGTCCTACAAATCTCAGGGCTAACTTTCCCTTAACTCCAAATCGTTTAACTCTTCGCAGAGGGGACACACGAAGACATGCTTTGTCTCCAATCTCATAGACTACCTCCTTGCGTTTTTGAGTCTGCATAACTCTTCTGCCTGGACTGAGCTACCTTCAGTCTATCTAGAATCAACTTAACATTCTCTTCTGACTCCTTGATCACATTTGGTCCAAACAACTGATGGTCTCCAACTTCATCCCACATACTCTTAGGGTATCACACATATCGAGACAAAACTCGTATTCATTTTGTCCGAAATCCATTCAGTGGAGTATCCTTATCTTTTCCAGGGGTCAAGGGTTCTTACAGGGTACTACCACCCTTAAAATGCACAAATCTTCCATAGACCATATTTCTCATATCCTCAAAATGGTCAAAATCCTTCTTCATAGAGTAACAACTCATAAAGTTCATATCAGTACCAACGATGCTAACTTTATTCACTCTAAATTGATTACAATCTCTCGCTTTTCCATTACATGTCTCAACTCAACACCTCAATATAAAAGAAAAATGTTCTCACTACTACTACTATACTTCTCACAGACACCACGAATTATCACAAGTCTCCTTCTCCTTGGGGCATTCTCTGGCAAAATGCCTTGCTCCATTACAACGAAAACATATTACCTCTGACAAGTCTCGAGGTTTCCTTTTTGGGCAATTGCTGAGGTAGTGCCCTGACTCCTTGCACCTATAACAGGTGATATGACTCAGATCCTTCCTGGAATCCACTCTGCTTCTTTTTCTGGACTTTTCCGTTCCAATTAGGGCTTCTATTTCCTGTGGGTCAAACTCTACTTCCTCTGTCGGGAATACTACTAGATCCCCATTCAAACAATTCTGGGAGATGTGTCCTTCTTTTCCACATGAATAGCATGACTTGGTGTAGGGTTTAATTGGTTCTTCTTTGGGTGTGTCCCCAACATCTTCCTTCATCACGTGTTCTTCTAAAATTTCCATAAGGGCTCCTTTCTTTACTTCTTTCTTCTGCTGTACGGTTCTTCGTACCATGGGGTAAATGTGACACTGAGTAGGATAGTGGGTAGTACCTTCACACAAGAAACCAGTAATATGCCTAGTTGGGCATTCTTCAACTAGGTGACTTCCTTCACAATTAGGGCATTCATCCTTGTGTTCTTTATGGGTGTGTCCTATTTCTCCACAAATCTTGCATGCACAAGGTTTCCTCATATCCTTTCCATAAGGCTTCAACTTCTGGGACACAAGGTGAGATCTTTGCAGAGTCAACTTTAATTCTCTCCAAGTGGTTACTCCTTGCCATCCATTCATGGTTTGGTACATCCTCCACCAAGTAGCAGCACCTCTTTCAAAGCACTGAAGAGCATGCTGTGTCATATCATTTCCAACTATAGGGTTATTCTCCATGTGATCCTCCATGTTCTGAATTCATCGGTCTGTCTCCAACTGACTCATCGGTCCAGAAAATACAAGCTCATCTCCATTCATCCTCTATTGGGTCCAAGGGTTTGGGGTGAGATAAGAGAGATAGAGAGGGATACACACAATGCAAACAACAGTTTTGAAAAGACAGATTTTATTGTGGCTGTCGAAAAACATCAAACAAATGACAGCTCACAATCGTCGCATCTAACGTAGGTATATAACAGGGGTTTGGTCTTCTAAAGGTCAACATCGCCAAACTCTTCAAGTCTTGTTCCTGACTTCGATGGCTTCTTTCGATCGTGCTTGTCCTTCTCAAGTTCTTTTGCCAGATCATTCCTGTTGACGCGAAGTCTCTCGTGACATCCTTTAATATTTCTGGAGTTGCATTCCAAACTTTTGGGTTTCAACACCCTTGGCATGAGCCATGGTCCTACTGTCCTTTAGTTCCTGACAAATCTCTGGTATCTTGAGGTTTTGTTCCTCCAATTTGGCTACTTCAGCTTCTGGGTCCTAAGTTCTTCACGAATGGCCTCCTTGTCAAATATGACTTCCTACCAGTCCATCTTAAACTTCTTGATGTATTACTCCAGATCCTGGTGATACACCGGCCTAGGTTAAAACTTCATCTTTTGCTGATAGCTGCTCCATCAGCCTTCTTCCATCCAATCCATTCTGAAGACATGCATCCTTAACTCAGCACGGTGACGATAGCATCAATGGGCGGTATCATCAGGGATAGCCGTGTTTCTGCCCTTGTCATTGCCATGAGCTATCTTCCATAATTGATATCTCCTGCCTTAGGGTTTTCTTGAAAAAACTTTGAGTTCCATGCTCCTTGTTTCAATATTTCTCTGATACACCTTGATCTCAGGTATTGACAACTTCCCTAGTCTGCCAGGTTCCATAAGGGTAGCTTTCCTAGGTCATACAAATCTAGAAATTCTACAGAGCCTTCAAATTCTCCTAGTCTTCGGAGTCTTCAACCGTTGTGGTTTCCATTATTATAATACACGATAAAATCCTCTTCGTTCTGAAGTGGTCTTAGTTGTCCGATATCTTGTACTTCTTGAAGTGGTCTCATCAGCCGAATCTTCATGTGGTCAAAAGGGGAAAAGGGTATTTGGTCTCACTAAAAGGGAATATTTGAATAAGCTTAGAAGAGAAGAGAGGTAAAAGATATTTTTTGAAAAATAAAGTTTTAGAGAAAATCTTTCCTATGGGCTTGCCAGTTTCTAGGGGTCACGTCCTACAGTCAACATGTGCTCTGATACCATCTTGTAGGGACCCGACCTCAGACGGTCAAGTCTCTGTGCTTAAGTGTCATCCATGGATCGGTATGCTGACACACACAATACTCGAGGATTTATAACAGAGATAAATCACATGTAAAAAGTAACGTAAATACTATTACCTCAATCCAAAATAGCGGAAGTAACAAGGTTGTCGATTCCCATGAACACCAACGGCAAAGTTGAGTGTAGAAATCGTAACCCTAACGTATCACTTACTCGTCGTAAGAAATCCTGCAACATGAGACGTTGCAGCCACAAAGGGTCAGTACATTGAATGTACTGGCAAATTCACACCATAGAGAAATGATGAACAATGGCTATCACTACATGCATATATGGCTTGTGGAAAAGCTCTATGGTTATAAGGTTTTTGCGAAAAGCCAATTTTTCCCTACTGCAAAGGAATAAATTTTTATTTAACTATCATGGTGGTTGTTCAACATTGAGAGTGTAGACACCCTCTCAATCCCAATTAAACATCATCATTAAAACCCAACAAAATTAATTAAAGTAACATGATGAGATTCACATGATAATCCAAGTACTAGATACTCAAGACGTCCATAACCGGGGACACGGCTAACCGTGATTAGTTTATACACTCTGCAGAGGTTTGCGCACTTTTCCCCACAAGACTCGATCTCCTCCGTTGGGATTCTCAAACTACATGATGTTTGAGAAACGGATGACCGAGACATAGTCTTTCAGAAGCGCTAGCACCTTACGATCGGGTAGACAGTACCAACCTACATCCCCTACATCTGCTAGTCTACCACTGTAAGAGTTCGAACGACTTAGTCAACTATGCTAGAGCCCATAGTAGCTTGTGGCTGCACACGAAAGTTTCTAGTATGAATAATCTCAGGATCCCTTTGAGCCTGGGTGGCGCCCATAAAGAAAAATAGGAAATCGCTGGAATAACCAGGTGCCTAAACAGGCAATCGCTGGAATACCCAGGTGCCTCAATCCACCCAGATGTGTGTTAAAGTTGCCACCTTAAGTAAACCATTAATTAACAATCTCACATCTTTCATGACTACTCTCAAACCCAATCCACGTCTACGAGCATAGCATAGCAATATAAGCAACATAATAGTAACTCCCAAGGTTTGAGTGCAGGGCAATAGGTTCCTACCTCATCAACTACTTCCCAATACCCACATGTTATCAATCCTACTCATGCAATGTTTGAGGTTGAAACTAATGCACAAAAACTGGGTATGAAAGGAATATGATCAAAGTGTGAACTTGCCTGCAATGTTGATGAAGATGATTCACACTCATAACTCTTGGTAGTTTGACTCATCACACTCCGGTCAATCTATCGTACGCAAGCAATAGAACCACACATAAGCAATCACTCAAAAGATCTAAAAGGTCGAAGAAGACGATTCGGAAAACTTCAAAACCAAGCAAATAACTCTTGCAACATAAAACAATTTCTAACAGTACCAAAAATATGTGAATTTGGCCTTATCAGAAAGTTTAGGTCAAGAGCTTTGATTTGTAAAAAGAATCAACTCAAACGGAGCTACGAAACTCAAGTTATGATCAAACGAAGTTTGAATCTAAATCTGATTTAATTCAAATTTTAAAGTTAAAAAAACATGTTTGAGTTGGATTACTGGATAGAGGAGATCATAACGAAGAAGTGGGCGTTGGTTTCATTGAATTTGGATAAACGGGTAAAAAGGTGTGGTCGTTTGAAACAGAGGGACTAATCTATAAGAAAGATAATTACAACTAGGTCCCTGGCCGAAATTAAAACAGAAAAAGAAAACCTATCTAACGAACATTCGCTGCCGAACGCTAACTAATGAATATGCTCACTAGAACTACCTAAACATAAAATGTTCTCTAAATAACTAAACAAAAAAGAAAATGTTTTATAAAACAAAAAACAGGGAAACCGGGACAGTTTTATACCGTAGGCGGTTTTCGTAAAAAAAACGGGGCGGTTTTCGATGGGCGGCGGAACGGATCCGGCCGGCGGCGAACTCCGGCACGGGCGGCGGGGCAGCGACGGCGTCCGGCGATGCGGGCGAGCGGCGCGATGCGGAGGCGAGCGCACGACGAGGCGGCGGAGGGGCGCGGCGCAGCCGGCGTGGGCGGAGTGCGGCGGGGCGGTGCAAAACAGCAGCGGCGGCGGTCGTCGGCGGATCTCGCCGGCGACGGTGATGCGCGGGATGCGAGGCAAGGCAAGGCGAGGCGGCGGAGGAGAGAGAGGGGCGGCGGCTTTATAGGAGGAGAGAGAAGGCGCGACTTGCACAAGGAGGCAAGGCGGTGGGAGACCGGGTTGGCCACGGCGGCGGCCGGCGAGGCATGCGGGCGGCGGTCTCCGTCTCCAGGTCGGGGATGCTGCAGAGCTGGGCTGGCTGGGCCGCGGCCTGGCTGGGTGCTGGGCCGGCCCAGTCGGTGAAGTTTTTTTAAAAAACACATTGACAAACAATGGAAAAGCGAAAATAAAATAAAATAAAATATAGGCATATTATATATTAAAATTTTCAGAAAAATATTGTCTACAACGTGAACATTTTCCTAGCATTAAATAAAATCAACACAAATTCAAATAAAACAAAGGGTGCTCAGCTCTATTAAAATCCAGTAAAAATCATTTAAAAAACCAAAATGATTTCAAATTTATTTCTCTCCAATTTTTTATTGTAGGGAATCATGTTACCCTATTTTCCATATATTTTATTTTTGGAGAAAAATAATTTGAATAAAGCTCAAACAACTCCAAATTGAAAATAATTTCAAAAGGACTTTGAATTTGATCCTTGAAACTCCCAACTCATATTTCATAATTTGAAGAAGTCATTTTATCTCCTCTCGTGAAAATCATTGAGTTACTTAAAGTTTCTGAATTTGAAATATTTCCAAATAAAATTCAAATCTTTTCGAAACCCCTTTTCATTTAAATATATGGAAGAAGTCATGTCATCTTCTCTCCAGGGTTTTGTGGTGAAAAGAATTTGAATTCATGGAGATCATAAAAGCGAGATGAAAGTTTGGGAAAGTCCTTTTATTCCCTCTCATTTAACTTTCAAAAAGTTTCGAATTTCACTCAATCAATCACACAACAATTAAACAAACAATCAATCTATCTATTTATTATAACATTCCAAAATTTAGAATTTTGGGATGTTACAAACCTTGTCTTGAATTGGGAGAAGTGCCACTTTATGGTAAATGAAGGTATTGTCTTGGGGCATAAAGTTTCCGAAAGAGGTATTGAAGTTGATAAAGCTAAGGTTGATGCTGTTGAAAAGATGCCATGTCCCAAGGACATCAAAGGTATAAGAAGTTTCCTTGGTCACGCCAGTTTTTATAGGAGGTTCATTAAGGACTTCTCAAAAATTTCTCGGCCTCTGACTAATTTATTACAAAAGGATATACCATTTGTTTTTGATGATGACTGCGTAGAAGCATTTGAAATACTTAAGAAAGCATTGATCTCTGCACCTATTTTTTAGCCACCTGATTGGAATTTACCCTTTGAAATTATGTGTGATGCTAGTGATTATGTTGTAGGTGTTGTTCTAGGGCAAAGAGTTGATAAGAAATTAAATGTTATTCAATATGCTAGTAAAACTCTAGACAATGCTCAGAGAAATTATGTTACTACTGAAAAAGAATTCTTAGCAGTTGTATTTGCTTGTGATAAGTTCAGACCTTATATTGTTGATTCTAAAGTAACTATTCACACGGATCATGCTGCTATTAAATATCTTATGGAAAAGAAAGATGCTAAACCTAGACTCATTAGATGGGTTCTCTTGCTACAAGAATTTGATTTGCATATTATTGATAGAAAGGGAGTTGAGAACCCCGTTGCAGACAACTTGTCTAGGCTAGAGAATGTTCTTGATGACCCAATACCTATTGATGATAGCTTTCCTAATGAACAATTAAATGTCATAAATGCTTCTCGTACTGCTCCATGGTATGCTGATTATGCTAATTACATTATTGCTAAATTTATACCACCTAGTTTCACATACCAGCAAAAGCAAAAGTTTTTCTATGATTTGAGACATTACTTTTGGATGACCCACATCTTTATAAAGAAGGAGTAGATGGTGTTATTAGACGTTGTGTACCTGAGCATGAATAGGAACAGATCCTACGCAAGTGTCACTCCGAAGCTTATGGAGGACACCACGCTGGAGATAGAACTGCACATCAGGTTTGCAATCCAGTTTTTATTGGCCTACTCTCTTCAAGGATGCTCGTAAGTTTGTTGTATCTTGTGATGAATGTCAAAGAATTGGTAATATTAGTAGACCTCAAGAAATGCCTATGAATTATTCACTTGTTATTGAACCATTTGATGTTTGGGGCTTTGATGGGACCTTTTCCTACCTCCAATGGATACACACATATTTTAGTTGTTGTTGATTACGTTACTAAGTGGGTAGAAGCTATTCCAACTAGTAGTGCTGATCATAACACCTTTATTAAGATGCTTAAAGAAGTTATTTTTCCAAGGTTTGGAGTCCCTAGATATTTAATGACTGATGGTGGTTCACATTTTATTCATGGTGCTTTCCGTAAAATGCTTGCTAAGTATGATGTTAATCATAGAATTGCATCTCCTTATCACCCACAGTCTAGTGGTCAAGTAGAATTGAGCAATAGAGAACTCAAATTAATTTTGCAAAAGACTGTTAATAGATCTAGAAAGAATTGGTCCAAGAAACTTGATGATGCATTATGGGCCTATAGAACTACATATAAAAATCCTATGGGTATGTCTCCGTATAAAATGGTTTATGGAAAAGCATGTCACTTACCTCTCGAACTAGAACATAAGGCCTATTGGGCTATTAAAGAGCTCAATTATGATTTCAAACTTGCGGTGAAAAGAGGTTATTTAACATTAGCTCACTTGATGAATGGAGAACCGAAGCCTATGAGAATGCCAAATTATTTAAAGAAAAAGTTAAAAGATGGCATGAAAAAAGAATACGAAAGCGTGAGTTTAATGTAGGTGATTATGTATTGCTATACAACTCTCGTTTAAGATTCTTTGCAGGAAAACTTCTCTCTAAATGGGAAGGTCCTTACGTTATCGAGGAGGTCTATCGTTCCGGTGCCATAAAAATCAACAACTTCGAAGGCACAAATCTGAAGGTGGTGAACGGTCAAAGAATTAAACATTATATCTCAGGTTATCCTATAAATGTTGAAACCAATGTTATTGAAATCGTGACCCCGGAGGAATACATAAGGGACACTTTCCGGAACGTTTCATACTCCGAAAAGGAATAGGTATGTGGTACGGTAAGTAAACCGACTCCAAAACAGTTCTAATGGCAATTTTCTTCCGTTTTGGAATATTTAGAAAAGTAGAAAAATAAGAAGCAGCCCGGGAAGGACACAAGGGCTCCACGAGGGTGGAGGGCGCGCCCTACCCCCTAGGAGCGCCCCCCTACCTCGTGGGCACCTCGTGTGCTTTTCGGACTCCGTTTTCTTACACGTTACATATTTTGGTCGGTAAAAATTCATTATATAACCTCCCGAAGGTTTTGACCACCGCATCACGCAATTATCCTCTGTTTGTGCTTCGAGCTATTGCTGCTGCAGATTAGAGCAAGATGTCTTCGCAAGAGTCAGTCGGGGAGAGCCGGGTGTCTCATCCGGCATCGAGATCAATTACAAACAACAATGATGACCACTTTGGGCCAGCAACGGAGGAAGAGATGTAGGCTGATTTGAAGACGATATATGCCATGGAGGAGGATCAAGAAGTCACTTCTTGCTTCTGAGCTGGATTCACAATGGGGGAACTGCAGAGCTCGGCTATCCCAAACTCGGTTATCCCTTCCAATGTTAGATTTCTTTCTTATTAAAATATGAAAAGGAGTGTCACTTGTTCTCCCGCAGCTATGCAACACCCTTGGGTGCAAGGGGCTTTGGCTGTTACAGGAAAGCTTCGTAAGGAAATAATGGACCTCAAGCAGCAAGTCAATAAGCTCGAGGAGGAGAATAGTATCCCGAGGGGCATCATCGCCAAGAATATCACATCACCATCCCCGAAAAGGGATACATAATCACATGGGTATGGGCACTCCCCTTGGCAACTGCCAAGCTTGGGGGAGTGCCCCAGTATCGTATCACCATCACTTTTATCTTTACCGCTTTTCTTATTTCGATCCTTTTGATAATATTTTGATCTAGTAGAATAAAAGTTCTTAGTATGATCTAGTTGTGAGTTTTGCTTTATGATCCTTCTATGTAATCGAGTCCGTGAGCTATATATAATAAAGATTAGTGTTGAGTCAAGGGCTTAATTATTTTGCCATGATCTTGAGTGAATAAAATAAAAGAGGAAGAAATAAAAGAGATCATATGGATCTTATGGAGAGTAATGAGCTCACATAGAAAGAGTATGATGAATAAAAGTTGTTGAGAGTTGACAAACATAGTTTTGGTCATCGTTGCAATTAATAGGAAGTAATAAAGAAAGAGAGGTCTTCACATATAAATACACTATCTTGGACATCTTTTATGATTGTGAGCACTCATTAAAATATGACATGCTAAAGAGTTGACGTTGGACAAGGAAGACAACGTAATGGGTTATGTTTTCTTACATCTAAGATAAATTATATTGTCATGGATCATCCAACATGATTGAGCTTGCCTTTCCCCCTCATGCTAGCCAAATTCTTTGCACCAAGTAGAGATACTACTTGTGCTTCCAAACGCCCTTAAACCAGTTTTGCCATGAGAGTCCACCATACCTACCTATGGATTGAGTAAGATCCTTCAAGTAAGTTGTCATCGGTGCAAGCAATAAAAATTGCTCTCTAAATATGTATGACTTATTAGTGTGGGAGAAAACAAGCTTTATACGATCGTGTGATATGGAAGAAATAAAAGCGACGGACTGCATAATAAAGGTCCATATCACAAGTGGCAATATAAAGTGACGTTCTTTCGCATTAAGATTTTGTGCATCCAACCATAAAAGCGCATGACAACCTCTACTTCCCTCTGCGAAGGGCCTACCTTTTACTTTTACCTCCTACCTTGCATAAGAGTCATGGTGATCTTCACCCTTCCTTTTTACATTTTATCTTTTGGCAAGCACAACATGTTGGAAAGATCCTTGTATATATGGCTAATTGGACGTGAGTTTTCATGAACTATTATTGTTGACATTACCCTTGAGGTAAAACGTTGGGAGGCAAAACTATAAGCCCCTATCTTTCTCTGTGTCTGATTATTATTGTGTGAGTATTAGCAATTGTGAAAGACTATATGATAGTTGAGTATGTGGACTTGCTGAAAAGCTCTTATATTGGCTCTTTCCTATGTTATGATAAATTGCAATTGCTCCAATGACTAAGATTATAGTTTGTTAGCTTTCAATGAAGTTTATGATTCATACTTGAAATTGTGATTTAATTGTTAATCTAGCATAAGAGATCGTATGACAAGAATTATATAAGTTGCTGTTCTAAGAATGATCATGATGCCCTCATGTCTGTATTTTATTTTTGTCGACACCTCTATCTCTAAACATGTGGATATATTTTTCAGTTTCGGCTTTCGCTTGAGGACAAGCGAGGTCTAAGCTTGGGGGAGTTGATACGTCCATTTTGCAGCATGCTTTTATATCGATATTTATTGCATTATGGGCTGTTATTACGCATTATGTCACAATACTTATGCCTATTCTCTCTTATTTTACAAGGTTTACATAAAGAGGGAGAATGCCGGCAGCTGGGATTCTGGGCTGGAAAAGGAGCAAATATTAGAGACCTATTCTGCACAGCTCCAAAAGTCCTGAAACTTCACGGAAGTCATTTTCAGAATATATAAAAAATACTGAGTGCAAGAAGTTCCGGAGGGGGGCCACACCCTGCCCACGAGGGTGGGGGGCGCGCCCTACCCCCTGGGCACGCCCCCTGCCTCGTGGGTCCCCTGGTGGCCCTCCGATGCCCATCTTCTGCTATATGGAGCCTTTCGATGGTGAAAAAAATCACAAGCAAGCTTTCGGGACGAGACTCCGCCGCCACGAGGTGGAACCTTGGCGGAACCAATCTAGGGCTCCGGCGGAGCTGTTCTGCCGGGGAAACTTCCCTCCGGGAGGGGGAAATCATCGCCATCGTCATCACCAACGATCCTCTCATCGGGAGGGGGTCAATCTCTATCAACATCTTCACCAGCAGCATCTCCTCTCAAACTTGTATCCAATTCTTGTCTCTAAGTCCGGGATTGGTACCCGTGGGTTGCTAGTAGTGTTAATTACTCCTTGTAGTTGATGCTAGTTGGTTTATTTGGTGGAAGATCATATGTTCAGATCCTATATGCATATTAATACCCCTCTGATTATGAACATGAATATGCTTTGT
This sequence comes from Triticum urartu, assembly GCF_056163025.1. Classification (NCBI taxonomy): domain Eukaryota; kingdom Viridiplantae; phylum Streptophyta; class Magnoliopsida; order Poales; family Poaceae; genus Triticum; species Triticum urartu. Next base: position 227,998,878 of record NC_141877.1, read on the forward strand.
GAGTAGTTACGTTTGTTCCTGAGGACATGGGAGAAGTCTTGCTATTAGTAGTCATGTGAATTTTGTATTCGTTCGATATTTTGATGAGATGTATGTTGTCTCTCCTCTGGTGGTGTTATGTGAATGTCGACTACATGACACTTCACCATTATTTGGGCCTAGAGGAAGGCATTGGGAAGTAATAAGTAGATGATGCGTTGCTAGAGTGACAGAAGCTTAAACCCTAGTTTATGCGTTGCTTCGTAAGGGGCTGATTTGGATCCACATGTTTCATGCTATGGTTAGGTTTACCTTAATACTTTTGTTGTAGTTGTGGATGCTTGCAATAGAGGTTAATCATAAGTGGGATGCTTGTCCAAGTAAGGACAACACCCAAGCACCGGTCCACCCACATATCAGATTATCAAAGTACCGAACGCGAATCATATGATCGTGATGAAAACTAGCTTGACGATATTCCCATGTGTCCTCGGGAGCGCTTTTCTCTATATAAGAATTTGTCCAGGCTTGTCCTTTGCTACAAAAAGGATTGGGCCACCTTGCTGCACTTTATTTACTTTTGTTACTTGTTGCTCGTTACCAATTATCTTATCACAAAACTATCTGTTACCTATAAATTCAGTGCTTGCAGAGAATACCTTGCTGAAAACCGCTTACCATTTCCTTCTGCTCCTCGTTGGGTTCGACACTCTTACTTATCTAAAGGACTACGATAGATCCCCTATACTTGTGGGTCATCATGCTGCTGCTGGAGTTGTCTTCGCCAACCTCTCCCTCCTCCTTGCTGGATCAAGGCACGGGAGACGTCACCGGGCTGCACGTGTGTTGAACGCGGAGGCGCCGTTGTTCGGCGCTTAGATCGGAATCGACCGCGATCTGAATCGCTGCGTGTATGACTCCTCCAACCGCGTTCTTGCAACGCTTCCGCATCGCGGTCTTCAAGGGTATGAAGATGCACTCCCCTCTCTCTCGTTGCTAGTTTCTCCATAGATTGATCTTGGTGATGCGTAGAAAATTTTAATTTCCGCAATGATCCCCAACAGTGGCATCATGAGCTAGGTCTATGCGTAGTTTCTATGCACGAGTAGAACACAAGTTGTTGTGGGTGTCGATTTTGTTAATTTACTTGCCGTTGCTAGTCTTAACTTGATTCGGCGGCATCGTGGGATGAAGCGGCCCGGACCGACCTTACACGTACGCTTACATGAGACGGGTTCCACCGAATGACATGCACTAGTTGCATAAGGTGGCTAGCGGGTGTCTGTCTCTCCCACTTTAGTCGGATCGGATTCGATGAAAAGGGTCCTTATGAAGGGTAAATAGAAATTGGCATATCACGTTGTGGTTTTGGCGTAGGTAAGAAACGTTCTTGCTAGAAATCTATAGCAACCACATAAAAAATTGCAACAACAATTAGAGGACGTCTAACTTGTTCTTGCAGCATATGCCGTGTGATGTGATATGGCTAAAAGGATGTGATGAATGATATATGTGATGTATGAGATTGATCATGTTCTTGTAATAGGAATCACGACTTGCATGTCCATGAGTATGACAACCGGCAAGAGCCATAGGAGTTGTCTTAATTTATTATATGACCTGTGCGTCAATGAAAACGCCATGTAATTACTTTACTTTATTGCTAACTGTCAGCCATAGTAGTAGAAGTAATAGTTGGCGAGGAAACTTCATGAAGGCACGACGATGGATATCATGATGATAGAGATCATGGTGTCATGCCGGTGATGATGATGATCGTGGCGCCCCGAAGATGGAGATCAAAAGGAGCAAAATGAATGATGGCAACTCCCACCTCTCCACCCTCCCATGGCGACTCCCGCGGCGACTCCGGCCTCTGGCCCTAGTTTCCACCTTCGGCGACCCCAATGGACGGCCTCCTTCATTGGGACTTCTCCTCCGGTCTTCGGGTGGAGGATTAGGTGCGTTCACGTTTTGGATCTACGGTCCACTTCGTTCCCAACCCTAACTCCAAGGAGTTCTTCCTTGAAGTTTCTTTCTCCTCGGCCTCCTTTCCCCTCTCGGAAGAATCAGTGGGTTTCGCCTTGCAATCTTGTATTGGAGGCCTCAGTGAAGGCTTCAATGTGTCTCGATTGGGTGATCGTCGTTTTCGGTTCTCCGTGGCCTCGAACCATGTGGGTCATTTCATTTTTGGCTTGCGACATCGAATCTGGCCGGACTTCATCTGTCATTTTCATCTTCATCGAGGTGCAACATCTATCCCTCGGTCTTTGGGCTGGCACACCGACATTGGTTTAAATGGATTGGCTTCTTCACCTGGTCCGGCTGTTAAATCCAAATGGCTCTCGTCCACTTACAAAGATGCTATTGATCCATCATCATTATCGGTATTTCAAAATTTGGGGTTGATCCACTCGCCGACGGTGAGACATTCCGGCGAGGGTACCCTACCGGCGATCTCTTTTGGTAGTTTTTTGGGTCCGGATTCTCAGGAAGATCATCATCCTTTTGGTATTGGATCCTTTAATTTACTGATATTGCCCGGATCTCATGCCAAGTTGCCATCCTTTCGTGGTCACCGGTTTTTTCAAAGTTTATGGGATGATATTCCTGAGGACAAACTTTTCCATATTCTGGATGGTTGGCAGGCTGGTTATGATAATGACAGTGTCAAACTTATGGTGGAACTCTCCAATATACCTTCAAAAGAATATATTTATAAACGGCTTAAGCATTGCTCTCGTTGTGATAGATTCGGCCACCTACCATCTGTTTGCACTGGGATTTTTTGCCAAGCTTGTGGTGATACATCTGGAAATTGTTCTTGCATCTCATCTGAATCGCACCAGGTAATGGACCATGCCGTCTCGTCGACGTCTCGTCACGAGTCATGCATTTTGGGCCGTTCTCTGCACGCTCTGACCTGTTCGGCTTGTTCAGCCAATGGACACCGGGTTGCCAAGTGCCATGGGCTTGTTCGATGCTATCACTGTAAACACCTTGGCCATAGGGCCCATAAGCCCGTCCATTGCTGTCGGCTTCCCAAATTGCGTTGGACACAAATTTGACTGCATACAGATTATTGGGATGAGATCATACCCCAAAATATCCCGCTATCCTCTAAGGTAGGCAACCCTGTGGTTGTTGGTATGGCCGGTACTAATCGGCATTCGCAAGCGTGTATGATTTGGGTAAAGAAACAAAAAATCGCAGACTCCTTGGACGTGGCTTCCTCCCATTGCTTGCCGATACGCCTCCCTCCTCCTCGTGTAGTCGATTCCGCCTACCAACACCACCAATTGACCGCTGCGACACTTCCCTCGAGCACGCCATCTCTGCCATCGCTAAAAACCACCATCTGCTCACCGCCGCCGTCCGCCTCCGCTCCAGTTCATCGCCCTTGGATTTCTGCTATGGCGAACTTCCTGGTGCGTCCGTTCGCCTTTGCTCCCGATGGTTCGACCTTTGATAGAGGCCCTACTCATCGTGTCCAGCACCATGTCATGGTGGTGGATGATCCGCCGCTCAACCATGATAGGTATGCCATTGTTTCTGTCGATCCTCCCATCCCCGATCATCAGAAGGAGTTCTGGCTTGCAGAAGTCTGCCGCATTATTACTGTTGATCTGGAGTACGATTTGCTTGATGATTTTGTTTACCCTCTAGGCATTGGATGTGTGGTGTTTGCGGATATGGAGAGCAGAGATGCTGCGATTAGGGAGGGGCCTCATGCTTTGACTGATGATTCCCACTTTTCTTTAGTTCCACATGATGAGAGCATTAACATGCGCATGCCTGCATTTGAGTATGAGGTCTGGATTATGTTTCTTACATTCCCTATGGACTATTAGACTGAACACTACATCCACAAGGTCGTGTCCAACTTTGGTAAATTGCTTGTCTGGCCGCGCCCGGGGCAGAATAAGGCTCGCGTTTTGGTTAAGTGTCATATCAAAGATGTTGCAGAGGTCCCCCATAGTCTTCTGGTGACCAGAGTTGGTCTGCTGCCAGGTCTTGGGCGTTCTTGGTCTGTCCCCGTATATGTCCTCAACGGGAGAAACACTATCCCAGGCCTGGTCGACACGGAGGAGGCCCCGCTTTTGCTAAATGCTTCACCACACACGTATGATATTCCATATTACACTGTAATGTAGCAGGCCCGAATTGATGAGATGGCTGCGCAAGATGCTCTGAATGCGGCTGCATGGAACGCGCCTGAACCGGAACAGGAACAGCTTCAGGAGAACGGTTGGCATGCATGGCCAGTTATCCCCCCGCCGTACTCTGGTTTCAGCTTCAGGACTTTTTTCTAGTATGATGGGCCATCCCTGATGGATGGTGTCGACCCTGAACACAATGTTCAGGATAACTTGTCTGATGTCTTGTCTTCTGAGGAAGAGATTGAGGCAGTTGAGGCTTTGGCTGATAGATTCGTTCTTGGCAACCCTACGGCTCGCCTGGCCTTTGTTAGAGGAGGAGGGGATTCTATAAGTCTTATGGTTGCAATGGACCAGGAACTACTGCTTTGGATTGGTGGCATGCTCAAGCGCATATATACACCAGCCCTTGCTGATGCGCACATGGAGAACATCATGCTCCCACTCAATCCTTTCAGGGTTCTCCAATCCCACCTTGACTCGATATCTGCTGCTTACATAATGAGTATTGCGCCAGAACCAGATGTCATATCTGTCATATTCGGTGCTTCTCTTCAGTTGGGAGCTACTGTTATTCCAAGCAACTCTCTGCGGGAAGGCTCGCTTGTTATTGCTGACGCTATTGATACTGAATGGAATTTGGTTGATAAATCCCCTGGGCTTAAGGCCATCACTCCACAACTGACCTTTGACCCTGCAAGCTCTCAACCAACTTCTGCTGCACTGCCTGTACATGGTAATGCCCTCCAGATGCTTGCCTCGTGCTACCTCTTGAGCACTGTGTTGGTTTTCCCCGAAGAGGAAGGGATGATGCAGCAAAGTAGCATAAGTATTTCCCTCAGTTTTTGAGAACCAAGGTATCAATCCAGTAGGAGGCTATGCGCGAGTCCCTCGCACATGCACAAAACAAATAAATCCTCGCAACCAACGTGATAAGGGGTTGTCAATCCCTACACGGCCACTTATGAGAGTGAGATCTGATAGATATGATAAGATAATATTTTTGGTATTTTTGTGATAAAGATGCAAAGCAAAGTAAAAGCAAAGTAAAAAAGCAAAGGAAATAACTAAGTAGTAGGAGATTAATATGATGAAGATAGACCCTGGGGCCATAGGTTTCACTAGTGGCTTCTCTTGAGAGCATAAGTATTCTACGGTGATTGAACAAATTACTGTTGAGCAATTGGCAGAATTGAGCATAGTTATGAGAATATCTAGGCATGATCATGTATATAGGCATCACATCCGAGACAAGTAGACCGACTCCTGTCTGCATCTACTACTATTACTCCACTCATCGACCGCTATCCAACATGCATCTAGAGTATTAAGTTAATGAAAACAGAGTAACGCCTTAAGCAAGATGACATGATGTAGAGAGATAAACTCATGCAATATGATGAAAACCCCATCTTGTTATCCTCGATGGCAACAATACAATACGTGCCTTGCTGCCCCTACTGTCACTGGGAAAGGACACCGCACGATTGAACCCAAAGCTAAGCACTTCTCCCATTGCAAGAAAGATCAATCTAGTAGGCCAAACCAAACTGATAATTCAAAGAGACTTGCAAAGATAACCAATCATACATAAAAGAATTCAGAGAAGATTCAAATATTGTTCATAGATAGACTTGATCATAAACCCACAATTCATCGGTCTCAACAAACACACCGCAAAAAGAAGATTACATCGAATAGTTCTCCACAAGAGAGGGGGAGAACATTGTATTGAGATCCAAAAAGAGAGAAGAAGCCATCTAGCTACTAACTATGGACCCGTAGGTCTGAGGTGAACTACTCACTACTACAAAAAAAACACATCCGTGACATTTTGGGCCGAACGAATTTTTTTTCTGTCATACATATGACACTTCTATGACGATAATTGTGACAAAACCCGGTATCATCATAGATGTGGTGGGCTCCTACTTCTATGACAAAAAATCATGACAGAAAATGGGCTTTTCGTCCTGGGCGGGCCGGAGACACAGCTGCATGACATTCTTTGGGCCGTCCATGACGGAAAAAACCGTGGTAGAAGCGAGGGCGAGGAAAATTTCGGGGAGTTCCCGGTTACGGTGGGAGGTCGGGGGCCGAGCGATGCACGTTTCTCTCGTACACGTATGCACGTGTGTGCGAGGCGTTGGCTCTAACTGAACCCGAGCGAGGCGTTGGGCTCTAATTGAACCCGAGCGATCGATCGATGGCTGTTAACTGAACCCGATCAAGCGATTCCTTCGCTACTGTTGCTAACTGAAGCCGATCGATTGGATGAACAGTGAGCGTTGGGGGGGGGTGGATGAACAGTGAGCGGTGGCGTTGCCTCTGGATGAACAGGACCACGTGGTGTGGTGGAGGGCTGGATGAACAGTAGACGGTGGAGGGGTGCCCGTGGAGGGGTGGTTGAACAGGACCCCATGGTGTGGAGGGCTGGATGAACAGTAGACGGTGGAGGGGTGGTTGAACAGTAGCCGGTGGAGTAGCGCGCGGTGGAGGATGGATGAGCAGGTGCCCGTGGAGGCTGGAGGAGGTCGACGGTGGAGATGAACAGTATCCCGTGGAGTCCCGTTTTGCGGTACACCACACCCCTCTCGATGAACAGGACCCCCATTTCGACCGTAGGAGGTCCATTTTGTCCGTTTTGCGGTAAGCCACACCCCTCCCGATCAACAGGACCCCCGTTTGGACCGTAGGAGGTCCGTTTCCTCTGTTTTGCGGTACGCCACACCCCTCCTGATCAACAGGACCCCCGTTTCGACCGTAGGAGGTCCGTTTCCTCCATTCTGCGGTACGCCAGGCCTCGTTTCCATCGCCTGTTCCGTCCAAGCCCTCCCGATGAACATGACCACGCATTCCATTCCGACCCAGCCGGTTGGCTCCCACGCGTTCCGTTGCCTTCCGATGAACACGACACATTCCATTGCCTCCCGATGAACACGACGCATTCCGTTGCCTCCCCATGAACACGACGCATTCTGTTGCCTCCCCATGAACACGTCGACGACGCTGTTTCTCCATTCCGACCCAGCCATGTACACGAGCCATGGCCGTACATATGCGCGAGTAGGCGCTCGAGACCCCGCCCGTATGTACACATACGTGGTCGTATTTTCTTTCTTGCACCCTGGCCGTTGTACATACGTGTACATGCTACGTGCGCGCCTCTACTACACCATGCACGCGCCTCTACTACGACACGTGCGCGCGTCTACATCGACCAGTATGTACTTACACGTTCGCGACCAGAATGACAACGCTACGTACGCTTCGACCAGGTGGGTCCCGACTGTCAGGCACTTCCTTGCGTGCGAAGATGTAGCTGGTGGGTCCCAGCAGTCAGGGGGGCGAATCGTTTTGTTTTTTTCTTGCCCGGACGCACTTCCTTGCGTGCGAAGGTGTAGCTGGTGGGTCCCAGCAGTCGGGAGGAAACATTTTTTCCGTGAAATACGGTGGCCCGTCCGGTGGGTCCCCGCTGTCAGGTGGAGGAATAATTATTTTGCACGTAATAAGGAGGCACTTCCTTGCTGCGGCCGTGGACCCAGCTGTCAGCCTCTCCACGTACAGTCCACATCCGATGGAAGCCGTTCCTTGACCACGTTGACCACGCCGCGCCGAGAGCACCAGGGCAGTGGACGACGGCGAGGCCTAGGAAGGGGATGACACGGAGCCGGGGAAGACGCGGCAGTGGATGCCCACGCGTAGAGGAGTACGGGGGTTCACTGGTTCGCTGTGGTGTGAGGCTGCCGTCGCTGCAGAATAACCGGGGGTGTGGGTGAGTAGAGGGATGGCCTGGCCAGCGGTGGGAGTAGTAGGGGGCGGTGAGGCCTCCGCCGCATCGCAGCCGACCATGGGAGGCAGGAGCACGAGGCACGACCGGCATTGGTTTGGGCGGCTGGAGCAAGAAGACTAGAGGTTGAAGAAACACTGCGGCCGTTGGATGGACATCGTACGGTCACTGGAGCTAGAATCGTGCATATTGACTAAGTTGACAAAGCCCTCCATCCACGTCAACTTAGTAGGCCCACAAGTCAGCCTGCCACTATACCGGGTCCCAGCTAACAGGGGGAGTATTCATTTTTTTGTGCTTAATAAGGAGGCACTTCCTTGCGTGCGAAGATATAGCTGGTGGGTCCGAGCTATCAGCGGTAGTAACGTTTTTTTCGCGAAACACAGAGGCCCTTTTGGTGGGTCCCTGATGTCAGGTGGAGGAATCATTATTTTGCGCGTAATAAGGAGGCATTTCCTTGCATGCGGCCGTGGACCCAGCTGTCGGCCTATCCACGTACAGTCCACTTCAGATGCATGTCGGTCGTTGACCATGTTGACCAGGCCGCGCCGAGAGCACCAGAGCAGTGGACGACAGTGAGGCCTAGGAAGGGAACGACACGGAGGCAGGGAAGACTCGACAGTTGTTTCCCACGCGGAGGGGAGTATGACTGTACGAGGGTTTACTGGTTCGTCCGTCGTCGCTGGAGAATAACAGCAGGTGTGGGTGAGTAGAGGGATGGCTAGGCCAGCGATGGGAGTACGGTGGGGCGGTGAGGCCTGCGCGGCAGCATAGCCGGCTGCGGGGAGGAGGGAGTAGGCAGTCCTGCCGGCGCTTGTTTGAGCGGCTGGAGCAGGAAGAGCAGAGATTGAAGAAGCACGACGGCCGTTCGATGGACATCGTACGGTCACTGGAGCTAGAATCGTTCATATTGACTAAGTTGACAAAGCCCTCCGTCCCCGTCAACTTAGTAGGCCCACAAGTCAGCCTCCCACCATCGTGGGTCCCAGCTAGCAGGGGGGTATCATTTTTCTGTGCGTAATAAGGAGGCACTTCCGGTGGGTCTGAGCTGACAGCGGGGGGAACATTTTTTTTGCGAAATACAGTGGTCCGTCCGGTGGGTCCCAACAGTCAGGGGCAAACGTTTTTTTTTGCGAAATACGGTGGCTCGTCCGGTGGGTCCCAGCAATCAGGGGGGAAATGTTTTTTCCGTGAAATACTGGTGGCCCGTCCGGTGGGTCCCTGCTGTCAGGTGGAGGAATAATTATTTTGCGCGTAATAAGGAGGCACTTCCTTGCTGCTGCCGTGGACCCAGCTGTCAGCCTCTCCACGTACAGTACACTTTCGATGGAAGTCGTTCCTTGACCACGTTGACCATGCCGCGCCGAGAGCACCACGGCGGTGGACGACGGCGAGGCCTAGGAAGGGGACGACGCGGAGCCGGGGAAGATGCGGTAGTGGATGCCCACGCGGAGAGGAGTACGAGGGTTCACTGGTTCGGCTGCGGTGTGAGGTTGCCGTCGCCGCAGAATAACAGGGGGAGTGGGTGAGTGGAGGGATGGCCTGGCCAGCGGCGGGAGTATTATGGGGATGGGGAGGCCTCCGTGGTAGCACAGCCGGCCACGGGAGGCAGGAACATGCGGCACGACCGCCGCTGCTTTGGGCGGCTGGGGCAAGAATACCAGAGGTTGAAGAAGCACTACGGCCGTTGGATGGACATCGTTGACCACACCGCACCGAGAGTACCAGGGCGGTGGACGACGGCGAGGCCTACGAAGGGAACGACACGGAGCTGGGGAAGACACGGCAGTGGCTGCCCACGCGGTCGAGAGTATGAGGGTTGACTGGTTCGGCTGTCGTCGCCGGAAAATAACAGGAGGTGTGGGTGAGTAGAGGGATAGACAGGCCAGGGATGCGAGTATGATGGGGCCGTGAGGCCTGCCCGGCAGCACTGCCGGCCACGGGAGGCGGGAGCAGGCGGTTCTGACGGCGCTGGTTTGGGCGGCTGGGGCAAGAAGATCAGAGACTGGAGAAGCACGATTGCCGTTAGATTGACATCTAACGGTCTGACGCTGGTAGAGTCGATTGTTGACTAAGTTTCTTTTTTGAGAAACCCTGTGTACGCATGAACTTAGTAGGCCCACAAGTCAGCCTCCAAATCTGTGGCAGACAACATAAAGCCCATTTGCTATTTTTTATAATTTGCAGCCCATTTGCTAATTCTTAAGTAATTTATTACAGCCCATTTTCTGCCCAGGACCATGGTCAAAAAGTTCAACCTTATTTTGCATATTTCGGTGGAGTCCGAACTGTTGTAATCCCGAAATGATAAACATTTTTTAAGAACTTATTGATTTGCCAAAAAATCGTTTTGTTTTTGTAAGCAAATAAGACGTGGGACAATTGAGTTGGTTTAAGGGAAAACTAGTGGTAAAAAAATCAGCGCTGGGTGGGAAAAAACAACGAAAATAAGGATGTAAATATGAAAAGGGAATTTTATGTGTTTTCAATATAATGATACGTGTATTTGAACTAGTAAAACTATATGTAGAGATTAGAAAACGGATGTAGGACATGCGTTTCAAGAGGATAATAGAACTGGGCTGTGTGTTTGATTTAGTAAAAAACTGCCTGCGGATGTTGTAAGACAAAATATAACTAACGCTGGCGGGCCAGAGGCCAATAGATACCTGCTGGATCTTTGTGCCCCATTGTTGTCATGGGCTGGGCCTGTTAAAAACAAAACCAACCCTGGGCAGTCTACAGCCCAGTTGAAACTTGCTCGACCTGAAAAAACAATATACGTGCTCAATAAACGAGAGAATTCTGCAAGTACAGACTGATAACTGGGATGCAGCACGGATATTGTTTTTTATCGTGATAATAAGTGCATGCACTTGTTTTGAAAAAATTGGAGAACTGGGAATTCGAACAGCGGTTGCTTATGCTACCCATCAAATAAAAATCAGGTGCCTAAAAATTCGTTTCGAAACAAATGATTCAGCTTTATATCCACGTCGACCCTTGGCATGATGGTTGGAAGCAAATGCAAGTTCATACCAAAAGATCGTTAACAACAATACCAACTTGCGGACGACAAGGTAGTACAACTACCAATACCAAACTAACTTATAATCTTTTTACTCCTGGCCCTAGTGTTCGTCTGGTAGAAAATCTTGCAGAGGACCAGCTCCCGCTCCTTCTCTTGCTCCAGGTCCCCGAGGTGGTACTGGTGCATCACCCAGTTGGTCCTCTGCTGGTCGAAGTTCTTGTTGGTGTGCAGCACCAGAACCTTTTTTGCTGCCCGTCTGCCGGCCGTTGACCATCACCGACAAGGTATTGCTGGTCTTGTGCCACATCGCGTGCATGCCGCACTCCGACTGTATCTTGCGACGCGTCCACATGCCCCTTTTGAATGCCCTGGAATTGCACTGGAAGAAATGCTTCCTTAGGCCACTCAGTGTGATACCTGCAGTATTGTAGAATACAGGTTTTAGTGTACCTAGTTGGCATTTTCATAACATCTTTGGCATGTTGCAGTCACTTGTTTCACTTTTTATTAACTTTCAAATTGTAATTGCTTCACTAGGTCTGCGTCTAAAAAGAAAAATAGAGCTATAAACAAAGGAATATGTTTGTGCAAGTAGACAGCCGATCGGTGTCTTACCTGGAAGTTTCTCAGGTTGGGTGTAGCACATGCCGTGCTCGCTGTCGATGGTTGGTATGAACAAATCAATGAGAGACTGAAATCTCGTGCTGTGAGCACTCACTTTGGCCTCAAGGTGCTCGATCAGCTCCTGATCCATGGGATCAAACTTGACGCCAGCCGGCAGCACCGGCCAATCCTTCTTTGACTTGCATCGATAATTCCAGTTATATGGTACTCAATGTATGATTAATCAACTGTTTTAAGTGAATGATGAAAGATTTCGACAGATAAGTGGTACTCCAAATCTGAAGTCCAGAATACCCGAACACGCCGTCGGGATTCTTGTATCACCTCACGCGCAGCGTGTTGTCACGTCAATTCAATGTGTGGACATGATGAATAATTTGACCGACGTATACTAGTACTGCTACTGTACTACTTACTAGTCGTATTTAGTGTCACAATTTATACATAGGTTTAAGTAACAAGTACGCACTTGAAGCCTAACTGATATATATATATATGGCTTCTACACAGCATCTCCATCATCATTATCAGTACATCCTACACAGGTGAGTTAGGATGCACTTGATCCCAGGAAGGTATCTATCGTTCAAACCAGAGGAGTGCTTCAAACTAACAACAGTACATAATATCCAACAAAAGAGGGTCGTGCTACAACAGCAGAATGCATGGCTCAGCCTAGATATTAGCATGAATCAAGTTGTGCATATTTGCTATTGGCATGAACCACATCGCCGCATGTCGGGTTTGCAAAAGCCATCCATCGCAAGAAGCTTGATGCCTTTCACACACTGAAGATTATCTGGCAACAAGCTGTGTCAACGAATCTCTAGATATGGTGATTCATGAAACCCATGATATGATGTGTAAACACAGCCCCCCCTCGCGAATGGAAGTTGCATAGCACAGTAATCATCGCCGGTGATATGATCGATGATTGGTTGGATGACGGATAATTGAGACCGAGGAACAAGGAGTGGTTGTTGAGGCTGTAAACCCGCCTCCAATTGAATACGCCTGGCCCAACGGAGCTGGGACCTTTCTCGAACACGAAGTAGCCATAGCCATCAATGTCACGAACGCCCCACGCATTGTACTGCATGTGGTTTGATGTAATGGTTTGGTCAATTTGGTACGTGCGAATGAGCATCAAATGACCGTCGTCAGCTAAACGAGCGATAAACCACCACCCATCGGCTGGTATGATTCCAGGTCCTGGAATCATGAAGGCCAGCGCATTTGCGTCTGCTGCAACAATTCAAATTGGAGACCAAAAGGAAAAAAATAAGCAATCATGTTCAAAGTATGTGTGGAATTAAGATTATTATAACAATGACACATATCATAGACAGAGAATTGCAATGTCGTGGTCATAATCATACCCAAGTTAAAAAAATAAGCCAATGGCTTTCATATTCTAGCAATATGTCATGGTTCAAACATCATGTAACAATGAGAGGAAAATAGCTATGACAGCGCCTACTGATATTCTACCATAGCACTTACTACTACTGTTCTCATATCAACTCTAAGCAATAACATGTGTTGTTATAAAAATCTTGTAAACGAGAGTAACATATAGCAATCATGATGTTATGCTCATAATAGGTATTCTAACAATCATTAGATGCCAATTGTTCTCATATCAGCTCTAACAATAACATGTGTGGTCATAAAAATCTAGGAAATGAGAGGAACATATAGCAATGATGTGGTTATAGACATGCTATGCATTCTAAATTTGTAACAAATGAACAGGCAGTCGTATTCATAAGGTAAAGATGGGATGAGATAGAGCAATTACACGATGATAGATTCCACCAGTATAGGCAGCCAATCTGTGTGTCGACCGCGTAAACGATGCCATCATGCACTATAGCATCAGACAGAAATGTTGCCTCAACAGGATTGATGATGATCCATAACCATGTATGGCGACCGGATTCCAGATAGACTAATCCCATGTTGAACAAGGCAATGAGCTTGTAATCCATGTAGTCTTCTGATGGTGTGGGCACTTCGCAGATTACAACTTTCTACAAACAGAGGTCGAGCCAAAAGCTTGACGCGTCTCGTGCGTAGTAGGCAGGAGTGTCCGGCGGGCCACGAGGCTCGATGGCGGCGGTATCCAACGATGGAAGGGTGATCTCTCGCTGGGTGTAGATATCCACGAGATGCCACAGACTACCGGTGTGGTGGATGAGGACGATCCAGTTGGCCTTCATGCCCGCCCAGTAGTGGCCACACATGAAGGACAGGTGGACGGGTAGTGGTAGCATGTCGAGGGGCACCACGGCAACCTCCATAGGATCGTCAAGTCGGTGTCTGGGCCACCTGCAAGGATCGGGCATCAGCAAGCAGGGTGTCTTGAAAAGAGCCGGCCGGTTGTAGATGAGTAGACGGTACAAAGACACTGAGCATGCGGCCAGATGGACGGTGCTGAGCAGGTCCATACGACTACATATCTGCTCCAAGAGAACATCGGGGAGGGAATTCCAATCGCGGCTCTGCATGTCGGTCGGTTCTGCCATTGGGGTTTTCGGTGCCTGCGAGCCAGCGGGGAAGTGGATTCGGGCGGGCGAGCGAAGAAGCTTCTCCTCGTGTGGCCGAGCAGTGAGCGGGGGGATATGGTACGCGCGAGCTACCAAGGAAGATGGCGCGGGCGGGCGAGCAGTGAGCGGGGGTAAATGGTGTGCGGCGGACGATGGGGAAGAGAGGAGGAAGAAGAAGAGATGGCAGTACTAGGTAAGGCTGATTTAGTAACACCAACACGCTAGTTCAGCTTATTAATTACGTGTCCCATCTGCTGCAGTGTGTATTGTCACTTCACTGCGAAGACTAGTTGAATAGTTCTCTCTGACCGAGATGGGGAATAATGGATCGCGAGGACTTCCTTTATACAGTATCCCTATGCCTCTACGCTCACTTCACTCATTTTGCTCCGTACCTAGTCACTTGTTGAAATCTGTAGAAAGACAAATACTCCGTATTTGGGAACAGAGGGAGGCTTTTACTCCGTACTATTTGGGAACAGAGGGAGTATCACCATATGGAGGGAACAGAGGAAGCTTGAAATATGAACATGTCAATGGGAGGGAGTAAGCCCCATGCATGCATGCAACATGCAACACTCACACGTACACATGGACGCACGCAACACTCACGCACCCATGTGGCACACAGCACACGACGCAACACACACGCTCATGCTCAAGTGCTCAACCTACTCCCTACGTCCGTGAAAGACTGTACATTTAGAGATTTACACATTGACCAGGGCATAAATAACGCCCAAAAGTAGCAGACTTATGTGTGCATGCGACCATTGAGATAAGAAGATTAAATGAAGGCCGTTGCATGCTGTAATTAAGGATAGACATGTAGCCTATACCTACAGCACAAGTTGGTGCATTAGTCAATCAATATCGATTTAGATTAAAGGCTAAATGCATTGGAAGTGTAGATGTACATCATGTACTACACTCTTTGTTTTATAGCCGATGTACACTCTTTGTTGGAAGACCGAGGGAGGACACGTGCATGCACTCACATACACATCCAGGGTGGTTTGCGCGCAAGGGTTGGACTCGTGTCGCGCCTGCGTAAAGTTTTGTTTAACTGATTTCTTTACTCTGCCAACTGACAGGTGGGACCCAGAAACCAGGTGACAATTTAACCAGTCAACAAAGTGCCACGTCGACTATGTGGCCGGTCAGTAGGGTGCAATACGGTGCTCTACGATGAGCTAGTGATCGTATAATCGCCGCAAAACTATATATAGTGACCGTAAAGAGCGTATTGTTACATACGTTGACCGCTAGTGTATTTTTCTCATCTCAAATTAAGCCATATTAATCAGAAAGGACGCAGTATGGACTACTAGTACTAGTACTGCTTTGATGTGTCCCGTCAACTCGCCGAACGAGGAGAAGCTTGCTTACTACGCCTCTCCCTCGCCCACGCGCGCGGTGGTTCGCAGGACGAGGAGAGGGTTTTGACTACAGCGCCCTCTCCCTCTCCCTCTCCCTTGCCCTCGCCCTCGCCCTCGCGGTGGATGTGCAGCAGTTCAATCGGTGTCAGATTGCCAGAAGCATATTGTACTGTAGTATCATCATTGTTGGACCTTCCGAAGAGGCGAAGAGCCAAGTGCAAGGTTCACACGAGTACGAACTATTGAACCTCCCGAAGAGGCAAAGAGCCAAGTGCGAGGTTTTATAGGAGTTTTCATCCTAGTAGGAGTGTACTACAACTATAGCGAACGATGCTACTATATGACGCTGCCACGTCACGTATATCCAAAGCTGTGCCACCTTTTTTTTTTCTCAGAGAGTGTGTTGGAGCCCGTGCAACAACTACACAAGTTGCACGTACACATAACACATTTACTAGTAATAAATTCTAAAGGACAAATGCCAGTATGCCACACAAGTTCATCTCCAATTCATGTGATAAATTTGTGCACGACTAGTCTACATATATTCACAGCGCTACCATTCACAATTACCGTATTCCACTTACACGTTATAGATGGGCTACATGTCCTCCTCCAGGTTCCAGTCCCAGGTGTTCTTCATGGATGGCACGATCCATAGTGGTGGGCAACGGGAATCATTGCCGTAGCTTTCTAGTCCGGTTCCACACGATGGAGACTCATCCAAGCTGAAGCGGCATAAATCAAGGATAGCGTGTCCCAGCATGTCGTTCATCCGCGCGGTGTGCACTGAAGACACAACCATGCTTCATGAACGGCAGGCCTTCCGTGTCGTGCACGGAAGGTGGCATCCACTTCACAATGGGGTAGCTGTCCCCGATGAAAAGCGAGTACTCTCCAAGAGTGTTCCTCGGCACCCACGTAGCATCACGGGGGTCGAACTCGGCGCCATTCATTTGGTACATGCAGCATCCCAGATCTGGACACATGGTGATGTACATAGTCAAGGTCCATGCATAATAATGTTGTGCTCAAATATGGCGGTCAGTAATACTGTGCAGCAAATAGTACTACTCCGGTATAGAGGAAGTAAAATAACCGGCTTATTATATATAGCCACTCTTGGCTACATGGATGAGATAGTAAGACATGGAAAAACAAAAATGGTGGCAGCTAGTGGGTTCAAGTCTTCAAGGGCCTAGCTAGCTATACGCATCCTCCAAGGTAAAAAGTACTCCCACTAGTACTACAAAGTATACTACTAGTACAACAATGAAAGAGAAGGCGAGAGGGTTAAAAAATGGAATACCTGGGTAGATGGTGACGGTCCGATCGGGGTAGATTGTGTGACCATGTTGCACATCAGTGGTACCATGGGTAACGACTGCTAAGATAGTTGATCCCAATATGCCAAAGTCAGCTACAAGGTTCCAGGTTAGACCGAATCGCGGATGCAAATGCACATCCAGGATCAGCGATCTTATTTTTTTCGGGGGATGACTGGTCCCTTCAAAATAATGGAGTACCGTTAGGGATGCAAATGATGGTTTGTGCATTCCATTTGTAATCTCCCGTACCATAGGATGGCAACCAGATGAAACAAGTCCCCTCGCTTGTCACCGCGAAGATGCGGCCTAGATGGCGCACGACGTCTTCAAACGTGTAGGGGTACAAATCTGCCGCCGCCAACATGCGCCAGCCTCTTCCGTTACTGCCTCTTGCATTGATGGCAATCCTTATGTCGAACACCGCGATGAGATAGTAATCGTCATAGCCGCGTCGCTTTGTCGGCGGGTCCGCAATTGCTATCTTCTTCAATCTCATGTAGGCATCATCATACGTATTCAAGCCCAGCCAGTCCGGAAGGCCGATCCCAATGGTGGAGAAGGGGTCTATCGGAATGGCCGCACTGCTGTGGATGTTGTGCAAAATGATGGTGGTATCCGGCCGGAGGTATGCAAGCCAATCTTCATTGGCACCGACCCAGACCTATATATAAGACGGTGGGCAGTGGAGAGATTACGGGATGGAAATAGAATAACTAAGTACGACATGATCAAACTCCATTACTGACCTGCTCATCGGACAAAATCCGACTACCTCTCAACGTCGGCAACTCTAGCGGAGTCAATGTGCAACCATGGCCAGGGAGCGGTGGACTGTTCGAAGGATTGTCCCATAGAAGAACCTTCTCCTCGAGGACGCATGGAAGACCAACAAGCATGACCTGTTTAAGCAGCGTCTTGGAAAAGTTGGTGCAGGAAGCACCGAGTCTTGCGGCGGTGAGGACGTCGGAGCGGCGTGTGATTTCTGTTGGGGAACGTAGTAATTTCAAAAAAATTCCTACGCACACGCAAGATCATGGTGATGCATAGCAACGCGAGGGGAGAGTGTGATCTACGTACCCTTGTAGATCAACAGCGGAAGCGTTAGCACAACGCGGTTGATGTAGTCGTACGTCTTCACGGCCCGACCGATCAAGCACCGAAACTACGGCACCTCCGAGTTCTAGCACACGTTCAGCTCGATGACGATCCCCGGACTCTGATCCAGCAAAGTGTCGGGGAAGAGTTCCGTCAGCACGACGGCATGGTGACGATCTTGATGTACTACCGTCGCAGGGCTTCGCCTAAGCACCGCTACAATATTATCGAGGATTATGGTGGAAGGGGGCACCGCACACGGCTAAGAATATGATCACGTGGATCAACTTGTGTGTCTAGGGGTGCCCCCTGCCCCCGTATATAAAGGAGCAGGGGGAGGTGCGGCCGGCCAGGAGGAGGGCGCGCCAGGAGGAGTCCTACTCCCACCGGGAGTAGGAGTCCCCCCTTTTCCTAGTTGGAATAGGATTCGGGAGGGGGAAAGAGGAGAGAGAGAAGGAAGGGGGGGCGCCGCCCCCCTCTCCTTGTCCTATTCGGACTAGGGGGGAGGGGCGCGCGGCCCAGCCCTGGCCACCTCTCCTCTCTTCCACTAAAGCCCACTAAGGCCCATATACCTCCCGAGGGGTTCCGGTAACCTCCCGGTACTCCGGTAAAATCCCGATTTCACTCGGAACACTTCCGATATCCAAATATAGGCTTCCAATATATCAATCTTTATGTCTCAACCATTTCGAGACTCCTCGTCATGTCCGTGATCACATCCGGGACCCCGAACAAACTTCGGTACATCAAAATGCATAAACTCATAATATAACTATCATCAAAACCTTAAGCGTGCGGACCCTACGGGTTTGAGAACAATGTAGACATGACCGAGACACGTCTCCGATCAATAACCAATAGCGGAACCTGGATGCTCATATTGGCTCCCACATATTCTATGAAGATCTTTATCGGTCAGACCGCATAACAACATACGTTGTTCTCTTTGTCATTGGTATGTTACTTGCCCGAGATTCGATCGTCGGTATCTCAATACCTAGTTCAATCTCCTTACCGGCAAGTCTCTTTACTCGTTTCGTAATACATCATCTTGCAACTAACTCATTAGTAGTAATGCTTGCAAGGCTTATGTGATGTGCATTACCGAGAGGGCCCAGAGATACCTCTCCGACAATCGGAGTGACAAATCCTAATATCGAAATACGCCAACCCAACATGTACCTTTGGAGACACCTGTAGAGCTCCTTTATAATCACCCAGTTACGTTGTGACGTTTGGTAGCACACAAAGTGTTCCTCCGGCAAACGGGAGTTGCATAATCTCATAGTCATAGGAACATGTATAAGTCATGAAGAAAGCAATAGCAACATACTAAACGATCGGGTGCTAAGCTAATGGAATGGGTCATGTCAATCATATCATTCTCCTAATGATGTGATCCCATTAATAAAATGACAACACATGTCTATGGTTAGGAAACATAACCATCTTCGATTAACGAGCTAGTCAAGTAGAGGCATACTAGTGACGTTTGGTTTGTCTATGTATTCACACAAGTATTATGTTTCCGGATAATACAATTCTAGCATGAATAATAAACATTTATCATGATATAAGGAAAAAAAATAACATTATTATTGCCTCTAGGGCATATTTCCTTCAGTCTCCCACTTGCACTAGAGTCAATAATCTAGATTACACAGTAATGATTCTAACACCCATGGAGCTTTGGTGCTTATCATGTTTTGCTCGTGGAAGAGGCTTAGTCAACGGGTCTGCTATATTCAGATCCGTATGTATCTTGCAAATCTCTATGTCTCCCACCTGGACTAGATCCCGGATGGAATTGAAGCGTCTCTTGATGTGCTTGGTTCTCTTGTGAAATCTAGATTCCTTTGCCAAGGCAATTGCACTAGTATTGTCACAAAAGATTTTCATTGGACCCGACGCACTAGGTATGACACCTAGATCGGATATGAACTCCTTCATCCAGAATCCTTCGTTTGCTGCTTCCGAAGCAGCTATGTACTCCGCTTCACATGTAGATCCCGCCACAACGCTTTATTTAGAACTGCACCAATTGACAGCTCCACCGTTTAATGTAAACACGTATCCGGTTTGCGATTTAGAATCGTTCGGATCAGTGTCAAAGCTTGCATCAACGTAACCATTTACGATGTGCTCTTTGTCACCTCCATATATGAGAAACATATCCTTAGTCCTTTTCAGGTATTTCAGGATGTTCTTGACCGCTGTCCAGTGATCCACTCCTGGATTACTTTGGTACCTCCCTGCTAGACTTATAGCAAGACACACATCAGGTCTGGTACACAGCATTGCATACATGATAGAGCCTATGGCTGAAGCATAGGGAACATCTTTCATTTTCTCTCTATCTTCTGCATTGGTCGGGGATTGAGTCTTACTCAATTTCACACCTTGTAACACAGGCAAGAATCCTTTCTTTGCTTGATCCATTTTGAACTTCTTCAAAACTTTGTCAAGGTATGTGCTTTGTGAAAGTCCAATTAAGCGTCTTGATCTATCTCTATAGATCTTAATGCCTAATATGTAAGCAGCTTCACCGAGGTCTTTCATTGAAAAACTCTTATTCAAGTATCCTTTTATGCTATCCAAAAATTCTATATCATTTCCGATTAGTAATATGTCATCTACCTATAATATCAGAAATGCTACAGAGCTCCCACTCACTTTCTTGTAACTACAGGCTTCTCCAAAAGTCTGTACAAAACCAAATGCTTTGATCACACTATCAAAGCATTTATTCCAACTCCGAGAGGCTTGCACCAGTCCATAAATGGATCGCTGAAGCTTGCACACTTTGTTAGCTCCCTTTGGATCGACAAAACCTTCCGGCTGCATCATATACAACTCTTCTTACAGAAATCCATTCAGGAATGCAGTTTTGACATCCATTTGCCAAATTTCATAATCATAAAATGCGGCAATTGCTAACATGATTCGGACAGACTTAAGCATCGCTACGGGTGAGAAGGTCTCATCATAGTCAATCCCTTGAACTTGCCGAAAACCTTTTGCGACAAGTCGAGCTTTGTAGACAGTAATATTACCGTCAGCGTTAGTCTTCTTCTTGAAGATCCATTTATTCTCAATTGCTTGCCGATCATTGGGCAAGTCAACCAAAGTCCATACTTTGTTCTCATACATGGATCCCATCTCAGATTTCATGGCTTCAAGCCATTTTGCGGAATCTGGGCTCACCATCGCTTCTTCATAGTTTGTAGGTTCATCATGATCTAGTAGCATGACTTCCAGAACAGGATTACCGTACTACTCTAGCGCGGATCTTACTCTGGTTGATCTACGAGGTTCAGTAGTATCTTGTTCTGAAGCTTCATGATCATTATCATTAGCTTCCTCACTAATTGGTGTAGGTGTCACAGAAACTGGTTTCTGTGATGTACTACTTTCCAATAAGGGAGCAGATACAGTTACCTCGTTAAGTTCTACTTTCCTCCCACTCACTTCTTTTGAGAGAAACTCCTTCTCTAGAAAGTTTCAGAATTTAGCAACAAAAGTCTTGCCTTCGGATCTGTGATAGAAGGTGTATCCAATAGTTTCCTTTGGATATCCTATGAAGACACATTTCTCTGATTTGGGTTTGAGCTTATCAGGTTGAAGTTTTTTTACATAAGCATCGCAGCCCCAAACTTTCAGAAACGACAACTTTGGTTTCTTGCCAAACCACAGTTCATATGGCGTCGTCTCAACGGATTTTGATGGTGCCCTATTTAACGTGAATGCGGCCGTCTCTAGAGCATATCCCCAAAACGATAGCGGTAAATCAGTAAGAGACATCATAGATCGCACCATATCTAGTAAAGTACGATTATGACGTTCGGACACACCATTACGCTGTGGTGTTCCGGGTGGCATGAGTTGCGAAACTATTTCACATTGTTTTAAATGTACACCAAACTCGTAACTCAAATATTCTCCTCCACGATCAGATCGTAGGAATTTTATTTTCTTGTTACGATGATTTTCAACTTCACTCTGAAATTCTTTGAACTTTTCAAATGTTTCAGACTTATGTTTCATTAAGTAGATATACCCATATCTGCTTAAGTCATCTGTGAAGGTGAGAAAATAACGATATCCGCCACGAGCCTCAACATTCATCGGACCACATACATCTGTATGTATGATTTCCAATAAATCTGTTGCTCTCTCCATAGTACCGGAGAATGGTGTTTTTGTCATCTTACCCATAAGGCACGGTTCGCAAGTACCAAGTGATTCATAATCAAGTGGTTCCAAAATCCCATCAGTATGGAGTTTCTTCATGCGCTTTATACCGATATGACCCAAATGGTAGTGCCACAAATAAGTTGCACTATCATTATCAACTCTGCATCTTTTGGTTTCAACACTATGAATATGTGTGTCACTACTATCGAGATTTAATAAGAATAGACCACTCTTTAAGGGTGCATGACCAAAAAGATATTACTCATGTAAATAGAACAACCATTATTCTCTGATTTAAATGAATAACCGTCTCGCATCAAACAAGATCCAGATATAATGTTCATGCTTAACGCTGGCACCAAATAACAATTATTTAGGTCTAATACTAATCCCGAAGGTAGATGTAGAGGTAGCGTGCCGACTGCGATCACATCGACTTTGGAACCATTTCCCACGCGCATCGTCACCTCGTCCTTAGCCAATCCTTGCTTAATCCGTAGTCCCTGTTTCGAGTTGCAAATATTAGCAACAGAACCAGTATCAAATACCCAGGTGCTACTGCGAGCATTAGTAAGGTACACATCAATAACATGTATATCACATATACCTTTGTTCACTTTGCCATCCTTCTTATCCGCCAAATACTTGGGGCAGTTCCGCTTCCAGTGACCAGTCTGCTTGCAGTAGAAGCACTCAGTTTCAGGCTTAGGTCCAGGTTTGGGTTTCTTCTCTTGAGTAGCAACTTGCTTGCTGTTCTTTTTGAAGTTCCCCTTCTTCTTCCCTTTGCCCTTTTTCTTGAAATTAGTGGTCTTGTTGACCATCAACACTTGATGCTCCTTCTTGATTTCTACCTCCGCAGCTTTCAGCATTGCGAAGAGCTCGGGAATAGTCTTATTCATCCCTTGCATATTATAGTTCATCACGAAGCTTTTGTAGCTTCGTGGCAGTAATTGGAGAATTCTGTCAATGATGCAATCATCTGGAAGATTAACTCCCAATTGAATCAAGTGATTATTATACCCAGATATTTTGAGTATATGCTCACTGACAGAACTGTTCTCCTCCATCTTGCAGCTATAGAACTTATTGGAGACTTCATATCTCTCAATCCGGGCATTTGCTTGAAATATCAACTTCAACTCCTGGAACATCTCATATGCTCCATGATGTTCAAAATGTCGTTGAAGTCCCTATTCTAAGCTGTAAAGCATGGCACGCCGAACTATCAAGTAGTCATCAGCTTTGCTCTGCCAGACGTTCATAACATCTAGTGTTGCTCCAGCAGCAGGCCTGGCACCTAGCGGTGCTTCCAGGACGTAATTCTTCTGTGCAGCAATGAGGATAATCCTCAAGTTACGGACCCAGTCCGTGTAATTGCTACCATCATCTTTCAACTTTGCTTTCTCAAGGAACGCATTAAAATTCAACGGAACAACAGCACGGGCCATCTATCTACAATCAAACATATACAAGCAAGATACTATCAGGTACTAAGTTTCATGATAAATTTAGGTTCAATTAATCATATTACTTAAAGAACTCCCACTTAGATAGACATCCCTCTAATCCTCTAAGTGATTAAGTGATCCAAATCAACTAAACCATGTCCGATCATCACGTGAGATGGAGTAGTTTCATTGGTGAACATCACTATGTTGATCATATCTACTATATGATTCACGCTCGACCTTTCGGTCTTCGTGTTCCGAGGCCATATCTGTATATGCTTGGCTCGTCAAGTATAACCTGAGTATTCCGCATGTGCAACTGTTTTGCACCCGTTGTATTTGAACGTAGGGCCTATCACACCCGATCATCACGTGGTGTCTCAGCACGAAGAACTTTCGCAACAGTGCATACTCAGGGAGAACACTTCTTGATAATTAGTGAGAGATCATCTTATAATGCTACCGTCAATCAAAGCAAGATAAGATGCATAAAAGATAAACATCACATGCAATAAATATAAGTGATATGATATGGCCACCATCATCTTGTGCTTGTGATCTCCATCTTCGAAGCACCGTCATGATCACCATCGTCACCGGTGCGACACCTTGATCTCCATCGTAGCATCGTTGTTGTCTCGCCAATTTTATGCTTCCACGACTATCGCTACCGCTTAGTGATAAAGTAAAGCATTACAGCGTGATTGCATTGCATACAATAAAGCGACAACCATATGGCTCCTGCCAGTTGCCGATAACTCGGTTACAAAACATGATCATCTCATACAATAAAATTTAGCATCATGTCTTGACCATATCACATCACAACATGCCCTGCAAAAACAAGTTAGACGTCCTCTACTTTGTTGTTGCAAGTTTTACGTGGCTGGTACGGGCTTAAGCAAGAACCAATCTAACTTACGCATCAAAACCACAACGATAGTTTGTCAAGTTGGTGCTGTTTTAACCTTCGCAAGGACCGGGCGTAGCCACACTCGGTTCAACTAAAGTTGGAGAAACTGTCACCCGCTAGCCACCTTTGTGCAAAGCACGTCGGGAGAACCGGTCTCGCGTAGGCGTACGCGTAATGTCGGTCCGGGCCGCTTCGTCCAACAATACCGCCGAACCAAAGTATGACATGCTGGTAAGCAGTATGACTTATATCGCCCACAACTCACTTGTGTTCTACTTGTGCATATAACATCAACACATAAAACCTAGGCTCTGATACCACTGTTGGGGAACGTAGTAATTTCAAAAAAATTCCTACGCACACGTAAGATCATGGTGATGCATAGCAACGAGAAGGGAGAGTGTGATCTACGTACCCTTGTAGATCGACAGCGGAAGCGTTAGCACAACGCGGTTGATGTAGTCGTACGTCTTCACGGCCCGACCGATCAAGCACCGAAACTACGACACCTCCGAGTTCTAGCACACGTTCAGCTCGATGACGATCCCCGGACTCCGATCCAGCAAAGTGTCGGGGAAGAGTTCCGTCAGCATGACGGCGTGGTGACGATCTTGATGTACTACCGTCGCAGGGCTTCGCCTAAGCACCGCTACAATATTATCGAGGATTATGGTGGAAGGGGGCACCGCACACGGCTAAGAATATGATCACGTGGATCAACTTGTGTGTCTAGGGGTGCCCCCTGCCCCCGTATATAAAGGAGCAGGGGGAGGTGCGGCCGGCCAGGAGGAGGGCGCGCCAGGAGGAGTCCTACTCCCACCGGGAGTAGGATTCCCCCCTTTTCCTAGTTGGAATAGGATTCGGGAGGGGGAAAGAGGAGAGAGAAAAGGAGGGGGGGGCGCCGCCCCCCTCTCCTTGTCCTATTCATACTAGGGGGGAGGGGCACGCGGCCCAGCCCTGGCCACCTCTCCTCTCTTCCACTAAAGCCCACTAAGGCCCATATACCTCCCGGGGGGTTCCGGTAACCTCCCGGTACTTCGGTAAAATCCCGATTTCACTCGGAACACTTCCGATATCCAAATATAGGCTTCCAATATATCAATCTTTATGTCTCGACCATTTTGAGACTCCTCGTCATGTCCGTGATCACATCCGGGACCCCGAACAAACTTCGGTACATCAAAATGCATAAACTCATAATATAACTGTCATCAAAACCTTAAGCGTGCGGACCCTACGGGTTCGGGAACAATGTAGACATGACCGAGACACGTCTCCGATCAATAACCAATAGCGGAACCTGGATGCTCATATTGGCTCCCACATATTCTATGAAGATCTTTATCGGTCAGACGGCATAACAACATACGTTGTTCTCTTTGTCATTGGTATGTTACTTGCCCGAGATTCGATCGTCGGTATCTCAATACCTAGTTCAATCTCATTACCGGCAAGTCTCTTTACTCGTTTCGTAATACATCATCTTGCAACTAACTCATTAGTAGTAATGCTTGCAAGGCTTATGTGATGTGCATTACCGAGAGGGCCCAGAGATACCTCTCCGACAATCGGAGTGACAAATCCTAATCTCGAAATACGCCAACCCAACATGTACCTTTGGAGACACCTGTAGAGCTCCTTTATAATCACCCAGTTATGTTGTGACGTTTGGTAGCACACAAAGTGTTCCTCCGGCAAACGGGAGTTGCATAATCTCATAGTCATAGGAACATGTATAAGTCATGAATAAAGCAATAGCAACATACTAAACGTTCGGGTGCTAAGCTAATGGAATGGGTCATGTCAATCATATCATTCTCCTAATGATGTGATCCCATTAATCAAATGACAACACATGTCTATGGTTAGGAAACATAACCATCTTCGATTAACGAGCTAGTCAAGTAGAGGCATACTAGTGACGTTTGGTTTGTCTATGTATTCACACAAGTATCATGTTTCCGGATAATACAATTCTAGCATGAATAATAAACATTTATCATGATATAAGGAAAAAAAATAATAACATTATTATTGCCTCTAGGGCATATTTCCTCCAATTTCTCCCACAAGATCATCATCCAAGGTCTCCCAGCCCCGACGAGGAGGAGAACCGCCTGGCGAATCCATGGGAGTAGCGACGAACTGCCTTCTCTTCGGGGGAGGGGAACTGGCGAGGAGGAGATAAGAGCGTAGTAACCACAGGGCCTCGTCCCTTCCAACTGTAGATCATTCCTCAGCGAAGGGGTGAGGCTATTATTTACTACTAGTACTCCCTCCGATTCTTTTTACTCTGCGCATAAGAGCAGACCCGGATACCAAGGCAGGGGCTCGCTACATGCTTTCGGAACGAAAATACCCCTGGCGCATGGATGGGAGGAGCTAGCAGCTATAAATGCCCCATGCGGCCCATTGGCTCTCCGCCCGCGTTCTCCTCTCTCGTGCTGCATGGATGTCTCCCTCTCTCACATGACTGCATGCGGTGGCGCTGGCCTATGAGAAGCTCGCGTGGAGATAGCAATCTTCTCTCCAGAAGAGATTTTTTTGAAAGAAAGGGATTATGGAATGTTATGGGATTGCATTATACTGTAAATAATAGCACTAGTAAGAAATTTTTGGCACTAGGTAGTAGTTTTTGGCGTGGATTAAGAAATTTTGGGTATGTTTTTGCCATTTTTGTACACGCCAACTAGTGTCAAAAATGTCTTACATTATGTGATGGAGGAGTACGTACTCGTACTGTAGCAGTACTAGTACTACTTTTCTCAACTAGTAGTGCGATGTACTGTACTTCTAGTCTAGTCTAGTATAGTGCACCAGTTTTGAACTCTTGAATCTCAGGGCCAAGGAGCTACAGTTGGAAGTGGAGGGTACTAATGTTCTCTAGAACCATCGCTGTACTATCAATGCAGGGGAAGTACACCTGTGTAGTGGCCTAGTCGGTACTCTCGGTGCTCTATTCAGCCGCTCCTCTCACGTAGCTGGCCTACTCAGCCGCTCCTCTCACGCACACACTAGCAGCCTGTTTATCAGCGATGGTTACTGCGAGGGCAGAACATTTGAGTTATTTGATACAGCGAGACTAGGCTTTTCGCTTCCATTTTTGGAGGTGTAATGGATCTCGTCGAACTTTGTTAGTAGTTCCTTCTTTATGAATGAGATGAAGCAAAGCTTTTGCCTTCGTTTCAAAAAAAACATGTCAAGAGGAATTTCTTTTATAGTAGAGCCGATAATGGAGTGAAGTCCATGCGTGCAACGCCACAAGCTACAGAGTAGTAGTACTTCCTCCGTCTAGGTGTGTAAGTCATCTTACGATGTGCATCGCGACCAAGGTGGAGAGGAAAACGAGAAAACTTAATGTCTTTTTGCTAATTAATAGCGTTGCATGCAATGAACTAAAGGGAGTTAATATGCATGCAATGAACCAAAGCATGCACAGCCCACATATCTTATTGGTTGATATGCCACAAAACAAAAAACGAGAAGGGTGTTAATGTACGTTGCCTAAGTGTTTTGGGATTATTTGGTTTTCGTAAGGTGACTTACACACCTAGACGGAGGGAGTAGAGCACTTTACGTACAAAGCCATATCGCACAGTTCCCAATGCCCCGCCAGGCTTTTCCGGCTCCTCGGGATTAATTGGGAGGCGCTAGTTTAAATATGCTACTAGCTGATGAGGAAGCTGCAAGCAAGGTGCGGCTAGGGCGAGCACGCGAGCCACGGCATGCTGGGAAGGAAAACCCGTTCACGTGGCTAGGCTGTCCAGTGCACCCAGATTGTGGGGCCGCACGTTCGTTTGACTTCAAAACTCAAACTACCCGTGTAAAATATTGGCTCGCAACGAAGTGTAGTAGTACTATTTTAAAAAAAAAGGTCGTCGTGCGTTCGGCCGGGATCGAACCCACAAAACAAGGTATACACTCCCGCGACCACTAGTAGTACTCGTTGGAGTACAACGCAACCTAGAATCGCCTTTTGTCGCTAGTAGTACGTACATTGTTCCTTACAAGAAACCCCTATCATCTGTTGCTGGCTATAAGCCAGTGCCATGTCATCTACAGCCCATCTTATAGCCAACATGTACAATAATAGATCAAAAGAGTGTACTACTTTTTTATTATGTGGCCCACTTCTCATTCTTACAAAGTGCCTAGGAGCACGTGCTAGAGCTGGCTCTTCACGAAGAGCCCGCTTACCTTCTCTCTCCTCTTCTCTTTCCTCCAACTAAGCAGAAATATACTAGTTTATTTCTTATAGCCCGCTGACTCAGCTCTATTGTACTTGCTCTAATAATGCAAGAAACCACTAAAATGCCAAGAAACTACTACCACTTGCATACGTGGCAGACTTAAGATAAGACTACCTTATCAACCATTGTACATGCTCTTACCAACAAAAATCCTCGAGTGACCTCCTACCTCCGGCCCGTCCACCTAGTCATCCTCGGCCATGGGATGTAGCTACTACCGCCGGCAGAAGCCGAGGTCAAAACCACCGGCGGTGCGGAGCCCATGTTGTGGCAGCCCGGATGCCAGCTTCGTCCGGCGCTCGCGGCCACTAGCTAGCCAAGATAGCTCCGTCCAGCTGCTTGTCTGCAAGGTTTGCTAGCTAGATTGGCACGGCAGCGCGGCGGCTTGCTCGCGCGTGCTGCACTAAGGCCAGCGCGGCGGCTTGCTCGCTCGTGAGTCACGCTCGGGCCAGCCTGCCAACCCGTGTGGAGGCCAGCGCGGCGTCCGGCCTGTCCGGTGGAGCGGCGGCCAACTCGCTCATCACCGGCGCCACCGACGAATACGCATCAGTACTGTTTGAAGTAATGTTCAGGAAAAATAATGATTTGAGGGGGAATAACAGGATAGAAGGTCAGATGTGGGCCCCTCGTGTCAACGGTCAAACAAAATGTGTTGGTTTAAGCTGCCTCGTCAGCACGGACGTGTGGGCCAACCCTGTCATAAATGGGTTTAAACGAACCTAATCGGTAGGAGTACTAGGTAGTTTTTGGCGTGGATTAAGAAATTTTGGGTATGTTTTTGCTATTTTTTGTACAATAGATTCTTCCTAGGGCTGGTTGAAAGTGGTATTTTTTGTTAAATACTCTACATATTGTAAGTAGGAGTGAAAGTTAAGCTTCGGAAGCCAATAAGCAAGGCTAGTTACATAGTGCATATGTGTACATGATTGAAAGTAAATATCAACCATGAGTGACTAATATCTTGATGGAAAACTCGAAAGTATGGAATACTAGGAAAAAATGCATGGTTGGAAATACTAGCAATGTTCATGTCCGTTGCAACGAATCATAATTAGAATAATACTTATTCAC